>NW_016805433.1:2619187-2672757 GCF_001698545.2 Rhinopithecus bieti
ATGTACATTTTAGAGTTAAATGATTCTGCAGTTTGTGGGGAAAAGCAACACACTAAAGCAATCCCCTGCCTTCCCACCATTTTCACCATTTTCGGCTCATTATTTTGGTATTTACCTCCACATCTTGAAATAAGATGTTTGAATTGCTACTTCTTGATTTTCAGTTTCAGGTATTATTTTGAAACTCCTTAGTATAAAAAATGTGAATTTTTCTCTTTCCTCTCTGCTACATCACAAAAACTCTCCTTTCCTATCCTTTCCTCTCAAGAGATCTATTGTAATTCTGGTTAATATAAACATTTAATACTTGATATGTATTATTATAAATATGCATAAATACTATTCCCAGTCAAACCATGTAATAAATCACTATTTTTCCTCTTCTACTCAATTTTTTGCTTTCCCTGGCACCATCTTTTCCCCACTCTTGCTTAGTTTTTAGCAAATTATAACTAAAACTTCCACCTATTAAACCAAAACTCTTTCCTAGTTATCTAATTCTCCTTGTGCAAGACTTTCTGATGTATCAGAGACTCTTATCAGTTTCAGTGCTCTGAAACTACCTTTCCTAACCCACTCCATTCTGAACTGATTATCCTCTATGCCTGAAACATCTGTCTCATTAACCTGGAGTACTTTGAAAATAAAAATCATCTCAAATCAATCTTTATATTCTCAGTGTCTAGCAGAGTAGATGATCAAAAACCATTTATTAAAGGAAAAGACATGCTTATCTATCTACTTTTCTAGGCTTGGCTTTAGAGTAAGACATGGTTTTGAATTCCTAGCTCCATCACATGCTATGAGATTGTAGGCTAACTTACTTTAATTCTTAGTCTTAGCTTCCTCATTAAAAAATGTGAAATACAAATAACTTCATAAGACTTCTGTGAAGATTAAATAATGTGTGCAAAGCATCTAGTCAACAGCCAAGAATATAATGGATATTCAATAAATATTACGTTTCTTCTTCTTCCCTACCCCATCTCCCATTCCTGAATTACATTTAGCAAGCAGTTCTAGTTCAAGTTGTATTACCTAATTTACCAATCAGTGGAGAGAGGAGACAGTTACAGTAAGCACAATGTAAAACACTATCTCTATGCAGCAGTTCTCTGTGAGCCACTGTTAGCGATGGGAATATGTCTCAAATGTGAACATTATCCAAGCATATTGAAGAAAAAAATCTGAGAACCACTACATCAGATAAGTAAAGCACTTCCTTGGATGTCATTAGCTTTAGTCACTCACCATGCATACTGTAACAGAATGTTATGCCTTATCCATTACAAATCCATTTCTGGATTTACTTTAATAGTGTTGTCAGGAATATCTTCTGCAACCTCACTCAACATTTCCAATACGCAAGTTCATTTTTTAAAATAATCCTGTGACTTAAAAAAAAAGTTTTCTGAAGAAACAACAAACTTCCTTATTTCTTATATGAGAAGTAACTATTGTGACTTCTTTTACTCCTAATTTCCGTAGTTTGAAGAAAGCTCAACCAAATTTCAGGTCTAATTAAAGCAAGCATGTAAATTCTTGTTTAAGTTTCTTCTTCTTCTTAGTTGTCTTTTCATATCCTTTTTAACTGATAGTATTAAAATATCAATAAATAAAAAAATGTAAAATCATGGCACATCTCTAGAGTACTAAAAGAAAATGAAATTCAACCTTTTCTCTCTTTGGGTCGGGATTTAAAACTTGGTACTTCTTTTCCAAGTTCAGCCTGGACGTATGGGTATTCTCTATTAGGAAGAATTAACAAGCCCAGATCAAAAGCTTATGGGAATTCCATGATCAACAGGGCTCCATAACTTAGCATTCCCCTTTTTCTCCTGAAAATCATCCAAAAGAATTGGTAGTGAGCACTAAATATATTTAACAATATAACTAAAACAAAACAATTGTGAAGAATAGAATGACAAAACTGAATGAAAATGTTATATACCCTAACAATGTAAAATTGATATAATTAACAAAAAAATGGGAAAATGGAAAAAGGTTGAAATGAAAATATGCTGAGAGCCTCATCTATAGTAGCCATGAATCAAAGAAAATTATCTAAAGCTGAAAAATCAAGTAATAGAAATGTAGTAAAATTTATCAGAACATAGTTAACATTAAGAAAACAATATTATTGACTAAAGTTGGTAAAAGAGAAATGGAAGAAGAAATAAAAATATGCTAATTTTATTACTGCTTATAATTAGGAACTACGTAATCAGAACTAATAAAATTTGAGCAACCATCTGACTGGAGAGAGAGAGAAACTGTGTGACTATCTGAGGAAAGAATATACCAGCAGAAGAAACAGCAAGCAAAAGGCCCTCAGACAACATCAAGTCAGAGTTGCTGAAAAAGTAGCAAAAAAACTAGTGCAGTTAAAGCACAGTGATGACAGGGAGATGGCAGAAGTGGAGCTCAAGAGGTATCCAGGGGCTAAACTGCACAGTGCTCTAGCACAGAGAAAAACTTTGGGCCCTTACAGTATGATGCAATGCACATTGGAAGAGTGTCTTTTACAATATATTAGTGTATACATGTTGAGTATCCTTTATCTAAAATGCTTGGTACCAGAAGTGTTTGAATATGTGTTTTTTTTCATATGTTGAAATATTTGCATATATATATTAAAATATTGAGAATGGGACAAAAGTCTAAATGTGAAATTCATTCATCTTTCATATACACCTTATACACACAGCCTGAAGGCAATTTTATTCAATATTTTAAATAATTTTGTACATGAAACGGTGTGTGTACAATGAACTATCAGAAAACAAAGGTGTCAGGGGTGGAATTTTCCACTTGTGGCATCATGTTGGCACTCAAAACGTTTTGGATTTCAAAACATTCTGGATTTTCAGATTACAGATGTTTAATCTGTACATGGAGTAAAATCTCAGAAAATATACACTACATGATTAAAGGAAGTAACCTCAGAGAGATGGCCAAGGGGAGAAGTGAGATTTCATTTTCTAAGTCATATTCTATTATGCTTGAATATTTCATAATAAACATGTATTATCTTTGTGTGCATAAAAAAAATTTACTCATGAAAACAAAACTATTTCTCAGACATTTATCATCATCATCATCATCATCACCATCATGCATTTTTTTGTACCAAAAGCACTGTGACAGGTAGAAATCCTGCCCTCTGAGAATTTTATAGCCTATCTACTATATTAGAGGTTACAAAGATTAATGAAATCATCCAAACTCTAAGATTAAAAAAAGACCATGAAGACTCAAAAATGTATACTACCTCTTTTTCCCAGTTAGAAACTGAAAGAAAAAAGTGAACGTGTATTGTAGATTTATTCTGCAATATGGAAGGCCACTAAAGACCCTGTGATGTGCTATAGCACCATTTACTGCTTCAACCTTTGTTCTAGAAAAAACTGCAGAATAACAAGAATAACCTCCTATAGCAGTTGCTCTCCAGAGATGGCCCCCCATAAACCTGGCCTCTTGGTATTCACACCCTTGTGTGGTCCCTTCCCACCGATGATTATGGCCCTGTTAACTCACTTTAAGTGACAGAATGAAGAAAAACTGTTGCCGTGTCAGTTCAAGACCTAAGACTTAAAAAGGCAAAACAGCTTCTACTTTTGTTCTTTTGGGAGCTCTAAGCCAATATGTAAGAAGTCTAGTTTCTCTGCTGGAAAGACTACATGGACTGGTATTGAAAAGTAGAAGTTCTGACACTACATAGAGAAAGAAAGAGGTCTTGCTGCCCCAGCCTCCCAGTTAAGCAGTTTGTAGCCATTCCTATCAAGTCACAAGATATGTGAGCCAATCTTCCAGCTCAGTCAAGTCCCCAGACAACTCTACCCACCAGTCATTTCACCAGCCAAGGAGAAAAACCATCCAGTCAAGCCCACAAAATTGTGAGACGTATTAATTGGTTGGTATTGTTCTTAAGCCATTAGATTTTGGGGGTAGTTTTTTTAACACAGCAATAGGCAATAACTCCCCTCCCCTTCCAGCAATTAACTTAATCAGACTATGCCTCTTTTCCTAAACTATAATGCACAACACAACTGCCACTGCTTGAGACTGCCAACAACAAATACTGTAAAGCCTTCATTAAAAGAAATAGTATTCAAATTCTAAATCCGCATATAATTTTAAATTAACAATAAATACATGTTGATAGCAACAAATTAAATACATCTATCTTAGTAATTCTTATGATGAGATCCTTACTTATAAAACTAATGTTCAAATATAACCAGAAAAAACACATGAAAGAAAAACTGAGTGACATTACTTTTAACAAAACACATTTATTACAAAAACATGATTATACAAACTGGTAATATTTAATGTGATTATGGTCACTGCACATTCAAGAAAAAGGAACAACCACTTAAAATATGATGTTTTTCTGATAAGAAGCAGCATTATCTTATACAACAGAAACTGATTTTTAAAAATGTATCCGTCTCAAAAGATATTTAATATAGAAAATAACCAATAAATAAGTTCAAAAAAGTTTAGATGAATTCAGATGATACATTCAAAATACATAATGAAAAAACAGATACTTATATTTTCTCTCTTAATTTCTGAGCTTTATCTCCATCACTCTTGGAAATAAAAAACCCAACTTAATCATTATCTGGTTCAGGATTTTCGTGCTGACTTTTATGTTAGGTACATTAAATATCTCCATATCAAACTAACTATATTTATGTTCTTCATTCATCAGAAAGTGCTATTTAAATATCAACAGGTTGTTACATATGCAACACCAATAATATCAGGCATTTAAACTATGAAGAATATCTGATTAAAATCCATACCGAGATTTTTTTTACCTGTCCTTTTGCTATGAGATAAGCAACAATTGAGGTATGTCCAAACTGAGCAGCCAGATGAATACAGCTACATCCTTCTCCATCAATCAATGAAGGATCTGCACCATATTTCATTAGTTGCACAACCATGGATAGATGGCCTTGTCTAAAACATAAATGAATAAATACTTAGATATATAAAGTTATTTAAAACAGGATCCTCTGGAAAGAGCTTTTTCAAATAAGATATGGTGGAAAGATTACATATGTATTTTGAAAAGTTATTTTAAAATAGATACATGTCAAAACACATTTAGGATTTTATGGTTCTTAAAAGTTTTAACTAGATTAACAGTCTGGAAATGTATGGAGGTACTCATAACTTATTTAATATATAGTAAATAATTACTATATTCTATTATGCTCATTCTAATAGTATCTCAATCATTCCAAGAAATGAGCTAATTCTTTCATTGTAAATATATATATGCTGCAAAACTATTACATTTAGAAAGCCAAAGTTTAACCCGATCCTATAACTAACTGAATTAATATCAGCATGGCCAGGGAAACTTTGGACATAAACTTTTGCTTCTTTACAGGTAATATTTCACAATAAAACATTAGCATATAAATGATATTAACTAATGGCATAATAAGCTCTCCTATTCATTTTAGTGTATCATTTTTTTAAAGTTGTTCATTTATATACTAACAAAGGAACCAAAGGAAAAAATCCAGAAGCAAATTTAAACCTTGTGGCCCAGTGCAATGGAGTTGAATTCAGGTCTCCTCCAAGTTGATCCACAATAGCACCTTTCGAAATATAGTATCTATAAGACAAAATTTATAATAATTTAAATAACTTTCATTTTCAATTTTAAGAAATTATGTGAAAAATAAGTAAATAACATGTTTTCCATTTCAGATCTCATGCTAGTTTGAATCTTTGAAAATAAATAATCTTTTGTGGTTGTGTAAAAAACATATTTAGCAGAATTTTATGTCAAATACATCATTTTATTTTGTTCCAGAATAAGGAAAAGAAAATAACTTTTAAGTTATAAAAAAAAAAAAAAAAAGAATAAAAATGCCAAAAAAAATCACATAAAAAAGAAGGTACTCAAAGAACTACAAAGATTTGAATAGTAGCATATAGAAAATTGAAATTAGACTAATTGCAGAATAGGCAAGACATGGTCTACCTTGGGTAGCTCAGCTTTTTAAGCCTAACTTCCCTTAAGATTACTGTAGATTAAATCAAACAATATACGTATAACATAAAGGTTCTTTACTCTGCCTTATTTCTTGTGCCTTTAAAGCCATGTTGCTTGAAAAAGAAATAATAGCAACTTTATTATTAGATTAGTAAGCTTAATATTAACAGCATAATATCTCTTTTTTAAGAGAGAGAGAGAGATAGCATCTCATGTTGCCCAGGCAGGTCTCAAACTCCTGGACTCTAATAATCCTCCTACTTTGGACTCCCAAAGTGCTGGGATTACAGGAGTGAGCAGCCGTACCCTGCTGTCATAACATCTTGATAACTTCTGAAGTGAACAAGATCTAGCTGTTCATTACAATGCTTTCTTTGGGAATAATCAATGCAATAAATCCTGAATATAAATGATCTAAGGCATATGATATCAAATACTTGATATATGTATACTCTTAAACTGTTCTAAGTGATTATTGCTCTAGATCAGTAATGCATTTACTCTTAATGCACATAGCTTTTAACCTGTGATTATTCATGCTTATTAAACACATTATTCATGTGTTTAACTCAGAAATTTGTGGTTGCAAACAAGTATTTGTTTAATTGGTGCTTTTAAAGCATTATGCAATGAAGGGCCCAATTCCACTCTATCATGCCAAATGGTTCAAAGTAACCTAACAAAGTATTTCCAGAATACTAAACTATTAATAATGCAAACATTTAATTATTCCTGAATCCATTTTTAAGGTACTTGGTACATTGTATAATGCTGAAAATGTTCTTTGAGAATGGGTAGGCTAGAACCCAAAGAGAAGTAAAGCTCAGCCAAAATAACCACTCTCATAGAAAATGATATTTTATTAAAATAATAACTGGAATTTTTCTAAAGCAATTTCATCCCCTTCTCTATAGTCAACTGTTCCTGAGATTCATTTTTACTGGTACATGGCAGAATTTAAATCATCACTAGGTCTACGTCAATAAGCAATTTCCAAACTGATTCTAAAGCACAATTTTTTTTTTTGACAAGAAGAGGGAACTTTTCTGCACCCTAAAAAAAGAATAATTTCTATTACTTTTCATTGTAAACTTCTCAGTATTATATTTTTATCACATGTTATTTCTTGTAGCTATAAGACACTAGCTCAAAACTACAAACTTCTGAGATTGCACAACTCTTAATTTTAATCTTGAGCCTCTTTGCTCAATATATTAAGAAGGTTTTATCAAACAATGTTCTGACCGGTACTAATGATCCTAGGTTTTCAGAAGGGACCATCAATGAACAACTGATACCAACAAATGAGAGATAAAACCCAAATAGCTTAAACCTCAAACATCTCTAGAGGGGACACTGATGAAAAGCAAGCCAGAATATTACAAAACCGGACAGGCAAAAGAATCAGACACAACTGTTACCTCCAAAGAAAGCAGTAACTACCTGGGCCGTAAACAGAAACAACAGTTGAAAGTCAATAAATACACCACAGAAAAATTGTGTTTTCTAGCATATATTCCCACTGAAAGTCAGCAGTTGCTCAGCATCACAAGTAAGTGTTTTACTGACATGGAAGCAATCACGCAGCTGACAGTGCTCAAACGCTTTGTACACCTTAATGTTAAATCTTAAGATGTTGCTACTCAAGTTTAGAATTATAGTTAAAATTCAAACTCTTTGAGTCCAGATTCATTCTTGTGTCCCTAAACTTCATTATATGATGGCAATTTCTGACTTTAGTGTCAGTCCCATGTTGATTTTAACATGCAACCATTCTGCGTTTGCCAAGACGTATGTTTAGTGTACCTTTTCCATCAAAGTTTGACACTCAGGAAGTAAATTAGAGAACAGCAAGACACTGCACTGAAAATGTAGCAATTCAGGGTGAATTCTTTTACCTGGCATTAATATCCTATTTGTCTCTACACTCTGTGTGTTGCACTTAACTGAACATCTCAAGTAGTTCATTTAGTTCATTTTAGATTTGTGTTATCTGGGCACGGAAACTCATGCCTGTAATTCCAGCATTTTGGGAGGCCAGGGTAGTTGAACTGCCTGTGCTCAGGAGTTTGAGACCAGCCTGGGCAACATGGCGAAACCCCATCTCTACCAAAAATACAAAAAATTAGGGCCAGGCACAGTGGCTCATGCCTGTAATCCCAGCACTTTGGGCGGGTGGATCACCTGAGGGTGGGAGTTCGAGACCAGCCTGACAAACATGGAGAAACCTTGTCTCTACTAAAAATACAAAAAAAAATTAGCTGGGTGTGGTGGCACATGCCTATATTTATACAGGTGCATGCCTATATTTCATTTTCATTTCAACCCTCTGGTCGTTGAATCACTCTAGAAGTCATTTACTATTGGCACATGCCTATAATCCCAACTACTCGGGAGGCTGAGGCAGGAGAATTGCTTGAACCTGGGATGCAGAGGTTGCGGTGAGCCAAGATCGAGCCATTGCACTCCAGCCGAGGCAGCAAGAACAAGAACAAAACCCCATCCTCAAAAAAAAAAAAATCTATCATATATACCTATATAGCTATCATATAATATACTATATATAATATATATGACTTGGGTGTGGTGGTATTCGCCTGTGGTCCAAGCTACTCGGGAGTATGAAGCTGGAGGATCGCTTGAGCATGGGAGGTGAGGTTGCAGTGTGCCAAGATTGTACCACTACACTCCAACCTGAGTGAGAGTAAGCACCCATCTCAACAACAACAAAAATTCATGTCTTTCTGTAAATATATTGTGTCCATAGAGTCAAAAGACTACTAAACAAGATTTGCTAAGATTTCCTACCATCTTGACTCTTAGATCTAACTATTTCTTATTAATACTAAACAAACATTAACAGTAATGGATAAAAATCATTTTACACTTGCTATGCAAGTATTCATCACTTATGCTGGTGTGAACAGTTAAATCAGATTATTATTACCTATTATCATTTCAACTTTCTTTCCTTTTGCTGTTTTCTCCACAGAATCCACATTCGGAATGTGAACACCAAGTTAGGACTGCCTGAGTTCAGGTCCTGACTCCAATCTTTATTAGCTTGGGTCACTGGGTAGTATATTTAAACTGTCTGTGCTTCAGTTTCGCCAGCAGTAGGGCAGTAACAATTGTTATATTTTATATGGGGTTATATTAAGAATTAAGAACTAAAGAAAACACATATGGAAAAGTACTCAGTACAGTACTTGGCTAATATAAGCATTCAATATAAGTTAAAAGCAATTTTCTTTTCAGAAAACAAGGTACACAGAATCTATATTCTAAAAGCCATGAATTTTAGAAAGTATTAATTTTATAACAATTACTTCCATTAATTTTATAACCATAAAAGTTAAGTTTTAATAATTAAAATAGAGAAAATACATACTTGACTAAGTCTATTCTGTTATTGATGGCAGCCCAATGGAGGAGTGTAACATTTTCTTTGTCCGGTTGCCGCACATCATAACCTGCTTCCACCAATTCTCGACAGCGTTCATATATTCCATATCTAGAAAAGAAAGAAAATACGGCATTATTATTTAACAAGAAATGTAAAGCTAAAAATAACATTTTGAGACAAAATAATTCCTCATTTTGATACTAGGAATTAAAATGTATTTCTCAACATAGAATATTACTTTTAAAATGTCAATATTCCAAAAGCTTTTATTAATCCATTTTACAGTTCTAAAATGTCTCACTTATAAGACTGTAAAATCTCACTATATGGAAGAAAAAAGTACACCAGAAATAAAATTTCAATCGGGAGCTTTTTTTTTATTTTATTACCATTTATCCCACCAAACTCTTAAGGTAGACTGTAAAAAATACACACAAATTAAAAAACATTATATAAAAATCAATAACAAGATGCATATAAATGATTCAGAAGAATATCAAGAAGAAAGGACGTTATACAAGCCCCAGTGTGAGAAACACGCGCAACTGTCCAAACCCAAAGAATGGACTAAGAGGCACGAAGAACGGCGAAAGTGAGACTTAACAGCAGTCTTACAGTAACAGGTGTCTGGCAGGCAGGCACACCCAGGGCAGCTACAGCAGGCAATTTATCTCCTACACACAAGTCCCTCCCCTAGTTCCTCACTGGTCGAGTACTATGGGGTTACAATCCTCCCAGATGTTGCCTAAGTTCTATTATCCCCCTTACCCCGTCCTTTTCCATGCTTAAGTTGTGATTTCACAATAATGAAGCTTTCTTCCCTTTTATGGGCTGACCCCTCCTCTACATTCTGTTAACTTATTGTGACCTACTAGGTGCATGAGCCATGTAATTTGTTACATTTGCAGGCTGGCAGCCAGTGCTTAGATTTATCATGCCTTGAAAATGGACCATTTAAAATGTTTTCTCACAAATTCCCTTCTCTTTTCTACGTAATTCTTTTGGTTTAATTTTCATTTGAACCCTTCTGGTCCTTGAATCACTCTAGAAGTCATTTACTATCTTCCTCATAGGAGAGAGAGTCTAATTTGGTTTTTAATAGTAGCAGGTTATTTGCTGGTAATTTGTTTATTAATAGCTGTTTCAATTAATCTCTATGCTAGTCCCCTCACACAAAGGATAACACAACATCCCACTGCTGCTAAGACTTCTGCCACAATTGAGAGAGATGTAAGGACTGAAGCTACCATGCCTTTCCATTTTCCACACCAACCTTCTAGCCAACCTGTAAATGGCTCATCAATTCCAGCATTCTCTGCCAGCTCGTTGGCTAGAGATGTTAAACCTCATAAAGCTTTTGTGATGATCCTATCTGGGGCATTATTGTTGGGAATAAAAGTACATTTCCCACCCAGCATCACACATACACCCTTTTTTCTGCTAGTATCATGATTAATGCAAGCTGGTTTTTCCAGGCCATTCGGCTGGTGGTATCTAACTAGCTAGTCACCCCTTTGAGGGCATCCCAAGTATAACTGACAAATCTATTGATTATAATAGATGGAGTTAATGCAATTCACATTCTTACCTATAGTTGACCACCAGAAGAGTGCTGATTCAAACCCAGCAGCTATTTGGTTTCGGGCCTTAAATTCATTATGCAACCCTTAGGGACTCCTATCAAGTCAACATATATATAGTGGGATTAAAAGAATTTGTCAAATCTCTCCGGTTTTGGTGGCCATCTGTATTTTTGGGTATCTTATGGAATGCCAGGGTGAAGGGAATGGCCAATTGGATTAAAGCACAAGTCCCGGTCCAACTGGAAGGTAACAAGTTACAGAGGTTCCTTTTCCCACCATACCACCAGACATCAGCCCAGGCTATATGGAGAGCTGAGTAATTACCATTGCCTCACCAGTGGCGTTTATGATGTGGGTATAAGTTGAGAATTCTCCCACAGGCTTACTGAACTCTGCCCCTTCCCTAGAGAGGCAAGACGAGTGGTTCATACTCCCTATAAAGAACGAGAGGATAGCTCTGGGATCTGACCTCCACAATGCGGGAAAGGACAATGACACTCTGAACAAAATCATCTAAGACAAAGCCTGTTCTATAATAAATATCTCATGCAATTTTTTTATTGAGACAGGATCTCACTCTGTCACTGAGGCTGGAGTGCAGTGGCGCAATCATAGCTCCCTGTAATCTCCACCCCCAGGGCTCAAGCAATCCTCCCACTTTAGCCTCCCAAGTAGCTGGGACCACAGGTATGCACCACCACGCTCGGCTCTTTTTTTGTATTTTTAGTAGAGATGCAGTTTCACTATGTTGCTCAGGCTGGTCTTGAACTCTTGGGCTCAACCGATCTGCCCACCTCAGCCTTCCCAAGAGCTGGGATTACAGGTGTGAGCTACCATGCCTGGCCTCATGTAATTTATTGAATACCGCACTGAAAGTGGAAAAAAAAAAAAAAGAATGGCTGTATGCGTCATACTTGATGCATGATTTCTACTGAATGTGTACCACTTTTGCACCACTGTATAGCTGAAAGGTCAAATCAATGTAAGCTGGCAGAACCTGTATTCATAAAAAGATAAAATACCTAAAAAGAAACCAGAAAAAATTCTAGAACTAAAATGTACAATAACTGAAGTCATTATATGGATTCAAAGACAGAAATGTCTTCAAAGACAGAAGAAAGAGTCAGCAAACATGAAGACAGAGCAATAGCAATTACTATCAAGTGTGAGGAGCAGAAAGAAAAAAGACCAAAGGAAAGTGAAGACAGTCTAAGGGACCTGTGGGACACCATCAAGTAGAACAACACACACATTGTGGAAGTTCCAGAAAAAGAGAGAGAGAGAGAAAGAGACAGAGAGAATACTTGAAAAAAATAATAGCGGGAAACTTCCTAAATTTGAATATAAACATCAATGAAGTCAACGTAAAAGGAACTCCAAGACACTCACACTGAGACATATTATAATCAAACTTTTGAAAGACAAAGACAAAGAGAGAATCTTGAAAGGAACAAGAGAGAAGCAACTGGTCACATACAAGGATCCTCAATAAGATTATTAGCAGATTTCTCATCAGAAACTTTGGAGGCCAGAAGGTAACAGGCTGACATATCCAAAGTGCTAAAAGAAACTCAATGCCAATCAAAAATCCTGTATTCAGCAAAACTGTCCTTCAAAAGTGGGGGAGAAATTAAGACATTCCCAAATAATGACTGAGAGAATCTGTTACCACTGGACCTGCCCTGCAAGAAATGATCAAAGGAGACCTGCCGGGTGAAATTAAGGGACACTAAGACAGTAACTCTAAGTCATACGAAAAAATAAAGATCTCAATAAAAGTCAATACATAGGCAATTATAAAACCTAGCAAGACGTAACAATAATTTGTAACTCTACTTTTTTGTTTTCTACATGATTTAAGAGACTAATACATTAATTTAAAAACTATTAAACACTAGTATTATTGTAATTTTGGTCTGTGTGTCTACATATTGTTTCTATATAATTTTAGAGACCAATGCATTTAAAATAATTATTACTTTATGTCTTTTCGAAATATAACGTATACATATGTAGTTCTGTGACATCAACAACTAAAAAGCATATAGATGAGGCTGTAAAGGAGCACAGTTTATTAGGTTATTGGAATTAATCTGTATAAATTCAATAATATAAATTCAAATGAGTGTTATAACTTTAGGATGTTAAGTGTAATATCCATAGTTATCTGCAAAGAAAAGTAACTACAGGATATACACGAAAGGAATGAGAAAGAAACTTAAACATTTCACTACAAAAATTGAACTAAACACAAAACATTCAGTAATGTAGGAAATGAGAAGGAAAAAAAACTATATGGCATATAGAAAACAAATGGAGGCCAGGCGCAGAGGTTGGTGCCTGTAATCCCAGCCCTTTGGGAGGCTGAGGCAGGCGGATCACAAGGTCAGGAGTTTGAGACCAGCCTGACCAACATGGTGAAACCCCGTCTCTACTAAAAATACAAAAATTAGCTGGGCGTGGTGGTGCACGCCTGTAATTCCAGCTACTTAGGAGGCTGAGGCAGGAGAATTGCTTGAACTCGGAAGGTAGAGATTGCAGTGAGCCAAGATTGCACCACGGCACGCCAGCCTGGGTGACAAAGCAAGACTCTGTCTCAAAAAAAAAAAAAAAGAAAGAAAACAAATGGCAAAATGACAGAAGTCCCTCTTTATTAGTAATTACTTTAAATGTAAATGGATTAAACTCTCCAACCCAAAGACAGTTGGCAGAATAGATGGGTAAAAAAGACCCAACTACATGCTATCTACAACAGACACACTTTAGATCCAAAGGCAAATGAGTTGGAAATGAAAGCATGAAAAAAGAAATTCCATGCAAATAGTAACCAGAAGAGAGCAAGAGTGGCTACACTAATATCAGAAAATAAACTTTAAATCAAGAATGGTTACAAAAGACAAAGAAAAACATTACATATCAATAAAAGGTTCAATTGAGCAAGAAGATATACAATTATAAATTAAAAGCATTGAACATTTAACTTATAACATCATTAAAATATTTGAAGCAAAAATTGACAGAACTGAAGAGAGAAACAGATAGTTCTACAGCAAGAGCTAGAGGCTTTAATACCCCAACTCTCAATAATGGATGCAACAAGCAGATATAAGTAAGGAAACACAGAACTTAAGGAAACCGTGCCCGGCCTGGATTCACATATTTTTAAAAGTGAATTGAACTTATGTATCAAAATGTAGTACTGTGCCTCTTCCTCCCACTGTAAATAATTAACAATTTCTAAGCAAATATCAAGTAGAAAAGGGAAGACTACGAACAAAATAAAACTACATTCTAAAGACACAAATTTTGGGTTTTGTCTAGTTTTGTTGTTGCTTTCTGTGTAGAAAAAACAAGATTACATGTGTCATTCTAATAAAACCCACAGGTTGGGCATCTCTAATTCAAAAATCCAAAACATGAAATATTCCAAAATCCTTAACTTTTTGAGCACATGATACCACAGATGACCTCATGTGACAGGTGCATAAAACATAAAAAACATTCTATAAAAGCACCTTCAGGCTATGTGTATATGAAAAATAAATAAACAAGTTTAGACTTGAGTCCCACCCCAAAGATTTCTCATTGTGTATGTGCAAATATTCCAAAATCCTAAAAAATCCAAAATCCAAAACACTTCTGGTACCAAGCACTTCGAATAAGGGATACTCAACCTGTATTTAGATAAAATAGGCTATTTAAACCTAAAAACAAACAAACTTACAAAAGAAAACAGAAACACAATCTTTACAGCTGTCACTGGATTTCTCTATGTTGTTGCACTCAAAACCCATGCAAAGGATGAGATCACCTTAGAATCAAATTGTTCAGATCAATCATTTTAATCTTTTGGGGATCACAGACCTCTTTAAAATGTAATGAAAGTCACGGACTCTACCCAGAAACATGCTCCAACACACAAAATTCTGTATATAATTCCAAGGCATTCAGGGAAGTCTGAAGCTCCTCCCGGAGCCAGGTAAGAATGTTAAGTAATTCACATCTTCTTAGCAAGTTCTAATAAAGGTCACATTATTCTGAGATTTGGTTTGCACTGAGTAGTGTTAAGGTTTCCAGCACTATACAGAATGAATATTAAGAGACCAAAAGCACACCAAGTCTTTATATTAGGAAATAGTTATTTCATAATTTCACAATATGAATAAAACATATTGTCTTACTTAGTTGACCTATTGATATAACAGATCCCACTTTAAGATTTCTTCTTGAAGAAAATATGCAGATGATCAGAAAGACCAAGAAAAATACACACCCTAAGGAAATATGACTAATAATTCTGTGGAATGCAACGAACTTCAGACAATTCTTTTTTTGCTTGTTTTGTTTTGTTTGAGATGGGGGATCTCACTCTTTTGCCCAGGCTGGAGTGTATTGGCATGACCGTATTTCACTGCAGCCTCAAACTCTCAGGCATAAGCAGTCCTCCCACCTCAGCCTTCTGAGTAGCTGGGACCACAGGAGTATGCCATCACGCCTGACATGGTTTGGATCTATGTCCCCACCCAAATCTTATGTTCAATTGTAATCCCCAATGTTGGAGACAGGGCCTGGTGAGAGGTGACTGGATCACAGGGATGGATCCTTCATGGATGGTTTGGCACCATCCCTTTGGTACTGTTCTTGTGAGAGTTCTCATGAGATTTGGCTGTTTGGAAATGTGCAATACCTCCTCCCCACTCTCTCTTCCTCCTGCTCCAGCCATGTAAGATGTACCCGCTTCCCCTTCACCTCCTGCCATGATTGTAAAGTTTCCTGAAGACTCCTCAGAAGCAGAAGCCGCTATGCTTCCTGTACAGCCTGCAGAGCCATGAGCCAATTAAACCTCTTTTCTTCATAAATTATCCAGTCTCAGTATTTCTTTATAGGAGTGAGAGACTCAGTATTTCTTTATAGGAGTGAGAGAACAGACTAATACAATGCCCTGCTTTTTTTTTTTTTTCTTTTTTTTGTAGAGACAGGGTCTCATTCTGTTGCCCAAGCTGGTCTCAAACTCCTGATCTCAAGTGATCTTCCCACGTTGGCCTCCCAAAGTGTTAGGATTACAGGCATGAACTTCCACATCTGTCCAATTTCAGACAATTCTTAAAGCTCAAGAACCTATGAACTAGTTTCTCCTCTTTGCAGATGAAAATAACTGTTGTTATTTCAACTTCCATATAATTTGCATTATAAAAAGTCAGATTTATCCTTTTCCTTTCCCTTCCTCAAAGACTGATAATACGGTATTTTGACGATATTTTAGAAAACTCTGTGATATTTCCTTTAGCACGGGTTAAATAAATAAGTAAGTATGACATTAACTACGTCTTATTTCTAATCTGTGTACCTGGTTGCGGGGGGCAGAATATTGGGTGCACACTAATGTTTTCCATTTAAAGTGCTTTAATTCTAACAAAATTTTCCAATTCACCATAACTAACCTTAATATTCTTAGGGCCTAATAATATACTTCTGGAAAGATCAGCAAGTACCAAAAGCAAACAGACACATTCAATTAACCAATGGGAAATAAACTAAATTTTCTTTTCTTTTTTTTTTTTTGTGTGTGAGACAGAGTTTCACTCTTGTTGCCCAGGCTGGAATGCAGTGGCACAATCTCAGCTCACTGCAACCTCCGCCTCATGGGTTCAAGCGATTCTCCTGCCTCAGCCTCCCAAGTAGCTGGGATTATAGGCATCCACCACCATGCCCGGCTAATTTTATATTTTAGTAGAGATGGGGTTTCACCATGTTGGTCAGGCTGGTCTCAAACTCCTGACCTCAGGTGATCCACCCTCCTTGTCCTCCCAGAGTGCTGAGATTACAGGTGTGAGCCACCACACCCGGCCCATAAACTAATTTTTTAATTGAGATATACGGATGTTTTTCCCAAGGTAATATGACTATTATTCAGATTCAAATTTCACTTGAAATATACATGCCAAAGAAAACAACTACAACAAAAACCTTACTGTGTAGCCTTGACTATGTCCCATGTGCTGTAATCATCAATATGAGTTTTCCGTCCAAGAGGTTCACCATATCCATGGTTATAATGGCTTTGGGGTTTGATTTCCTGTTAAAAAGAAAATCACACACAGGCAAGAATTGAAAAAAGAGGTACAGAAAATATTTATATATATTATAGTAGTGCTTTTGTTGTTTGAGAGAATGCTAATTACTGAAATATTAGTTTAACCGTTTATTCTAAAGTCTATACTTTTTATTTATTATTTATTTAATTTATTTATTTTATATTTATTTTTTGAGATGGAGTCTCACTCTGTCACCCAGGCTGGAGTGCAGTAATGCAATCTCAGTTCACTATAACCTCCGCCTCCCGGGTTCAAGCGATTCTCCTGCCTCAGCCTCCTGAGTAGCTGAGACTACAGGCATGTGCCACCACACCCGGCTAATTTTTTGTATTTTTAGTTGAGACAGGGTTTCACCATGTTAGCCAGGATGGTGTGGATCTCCTGATCTTGTGATCCGCCCACCTCAGCCTCCCAAAGTGCTGGGATTACAGGCGTGAGCCACCGTGTGTGTGTGTGGCCAAGTCTACACTCTTTGGGGAAAAAGCTTGTTCAAAGAGATCTACCCATTTTACACAATCAAGCTAAAAAAATCTGTAAGATTAGAAACAAGTAACAACTTAGCAACTAAGGTTAATCTTCAGCTCCATACAACTCTCTTACCTCATCATCAAATCAACTCATTCTCTCTGAACAACTTTTCTATTATTCTAGTATGACCCACAGCTCTTACACTCTACTTTTAAAACCTTCATCACATGCACTCCCCTATTCCTCAAATGAACTCTAAGGTCCTAAAGGAAGGAACCTATGGATATTGTTTTTCTATTATTCTCAGATATCACCTTTCCTAAAACTCTTTCATGCTCCCAGCTATCATTAAATGATTAAGGAATGGAGCAGTGCTGATAAAAGGTAAATCTGCTTGAATAGGCCTAAAAACGTCAATATCCTTTTAAAAGGTTTTATATAAAATCTATACATATAAGATTTAATTCACATAAAATTTAAATGACAGTTTCAAAGAATATTACATCCATTCATAGCTTACATGCTATAATTTTCTATCAAAAATACAAAATTTGCTATATATAGTCAATTTCCCCAATAAAACGCAGCACTAAAATACAATTGTTTCTTTTATATAAAAACAGAAAAACTGAGTTTGTTCAGCTCCAATAACATCTGTTGAAACTGCTGTGTTTCTGATATTTTTCACAAACATATGTGTAAATATAAATAAAAGGAAAAATCATAAAATATTTGGAAAGAAATCCTTAGAACACTATATGCTCTCTTGCCTCTGATAAACCACCTTCCACTGATACTTAATCATACAAAGTTAAGAGTATTTTACTAGAGGAAAAAGCTATTTAGCTTACTCTAGCCATTCAAATAGTGTGGGAAGTTCTAAAACTCATTCGTTTGAACCATAAATTTAGAAGACTATCAATCTGAATATTTTCAATGAAAAGGAAGTTAAAAGTTTCACACAAACAAATTCTGCTTAGCATATAATCTTTCAACAAGTAAACGCTTAGTTCCTTATGAAAATGCTATAGCCAATGTTAAAATACCTCAGGAATAATTATATATCCACATTAGTAGAAGAAAGGAAATATACATAATTCTTAAGCCAAGATTCACAATATACTGCAGATAGTTCACTAAATGATTTTTAAGAGGTTGTTCTCAAACTCCATTAAAATAGAATAGCTTAAGTAGGCTTAGTATTTTGAGTACATACAATGTTCTGAATAACTAACAAAGCAAGCCAATACATAAGACTTATCCATTTAATTTCTTTAAATCTTTTCTATTTAATTTCTCCATAGAATTCAGTTTTCAATCTGTCTATGCTCTATATTCAGTGGGGTAAAGAAAAATACTTCTAAGCCAGTAACTCTTTCTTATGTCTAAATTTTCTTTTCTGATTCTATTCTCTCCAACCACAGGGAAAATAATTTTTTTAACTTTCAACTTTGACATCTATATGGCTGTAAGATACTTGAAAAAGAATAAAAACTTGATCACAGCTTTCAGGGAGAATGGAATAATATACCCAACAAAACATGTATTGAGAGCCTATTATACATAAAGCTCTCTACAATGAACACCGGGACCCCACCCAGGATAGGGTAAGACATGTGCAACGTTAAAGAGAGTGTCAAAAAACTCAGTAATCAAGATCAACAACAAAAACAACAACATTTTAATGGAATATTTTTAAAACAAAACCAATGCAACACACACACACACACACACACACACACACACACATACACACACACCCATGAACCAAACATCAACATTTTAAAACAGAGACAGCATCAGAATCACTAACTGTTCCTTTTGCACCAGGCTCCACTATGGCTCAGAGCATCACTGTGCATGTATACAAAATACAGCCTGTCATCCTGAAGGACTTCCAATCCAGAATGGAAAGACAAAGTAGGGAAGAAAAATAAGTCAAATATTGTAAGCAAGAGCCTTCCAATAATAAGTAAAAACACAGATGAGGACAACATAATATCCAAAAGGTAATAACATAACTTGAAACAACTCTGAATTTGAAAATGTGCTACAGCAAAATGCTATTCTTTTTTACTATGGACAAATACATTGCTTTTACATACAAATAATATTAATAGAATAAAAATAAGTATCTTTCTGAGGATTACTATCATCAAGTTTTCAAGTAACTTTAATTTTCTTTTCATGCGGAGACCTCACTTACTGCACATAATGACTGAATTGTATTCTCAGTCTGTTTCACTGACATTGCCAAATGTGAGCTTACAAATGTTACTGGAAATTAGACTTTTTTCCAGTAACATATTAAAATTAACCAATATCAGTATCTGCTTTGTGCCACCTATAAGGTTGTTTTTACTTCTTTAGTAAAAGGTATCTGATTTTTTAAAAGATGCCTTTAATTAAACATATCTCGAATAATTCTAGAGCGGCAGAGCTATACTCACCAAAGAAAAGGTGTATAAGAAATTCTCCAACCTGCTTTATTACCAAATTTTGTAATAAAGAACTTTGTTTCTCACTTTTAAACAGACTGGATACTAGTTTATCTCTGGGACTAGTACCTTGTCAATGTGACAAATGACAACACTCTATCAAGATAACCACAACTATCAATAGGCCTAGGAGTAACAGTTCTAATTTAAAACATATTTTAACATGTTCATATAAATAAGCATATCTAACAAATGTAGATAACAATTTTAAGTTAAAAATTTGCTTTTATATATTAAATATATTGTCAACATACAAATATTTAGTTAATTCAATTCTTTAAAATCCTGTACTTTTTCCTCAATGTTAATGGAAACCAAGAAGCAGTTTAATTGCTATCTCTACCAAGAAAGGCAAGATTAATTTTAAAATATGTATGTGGGTCATTGTAACTTTTAAGAATACAGTAATTCCATTAGAAGCAGCTTCGTATAACAGAAAAAAAATCCTTGACTGAGAGGCTAATGAACTGAAAGTCTGCCACTCCCCTACCTAGGGAATATCTAGCAAGTCAATTAACTGCTATAGGGTACAGATCTCTCCTTTGTAAAAAGGGATGAATAAAATAAGCAAAAAGTTCCTCTGAGGTGCCTCAAGGTAAGAAGAGTGGAAGAGCTCAGAGATTTCAAACTCCACACATTCATTCCCTTCTTTTGAGGCAGAGCCTCACTCTGTCACCCAGGCTGGAGTGCAGTCGCATGATCTCAGCTCACTGCAACCTCTGCCTCCCAGGTACAATCGATTCTCCTGCCTCAGCCTCCTGATTAGCTGGGACTACAGGCGCACACCACCACGCCTGGCTAATTTTTGTATTTTTAGTAGAGACAGGGTTTCACCATGTTGGCCAGGCTGGTCTGAAACTCCTGGCTTCAAGTGATCCGCCACTTTGGCCTCCCAAAGTGCCGGGATTACAGGCGTGAGCCACTGCACTCAGCCTCATTCCCATCTTAAACAAAGCACTTCGTTATTTGTTTTTAGATACTGGGTATTAAAAACTTTAAGCAAATTAAATTTAGCATAGTTTATCGGAGCAAAGGACAACTCATGAATCTGACAACACTAATAACCAGAAGAGGTTCAGAGAGCACAGCTTCAGAGCATGAGCACAGGGTTTCTACAGGCTGAACCTGGAAGCAAAGCAATTACTTGATTAGCCATACTAGCTATGCATTTGCCTTATTGGATCATGATCCAGTAGAAGGTCCTAAGTTAGAGGTTAGTTGGCGTTTTCCAACTGATAACGTCTCTAGATAGACATAAGTTTCATGTCACTGTTTTCATTGAATTGGGTTTGGGTTTGCTTATGTACGACCCCAGGACATGCAGCTTTATACAAGATTTCTTCAATTAAAGGTTTAGCTGCTTTCTAAAAAAAAAGTTCTGAAACTTCTAGATTAGACACTCTCCAAGTTCTTTCTAAGGGGAACATACAATGATTTCATATATTTTTAAAAATTACAGCCACTTGGAAGATTCTTAACATTATCTAGTTGACAGTCATAAGGTTTTTTTGTTTGTTTAATAGCCATGGCTTTGAAGAAAACTGGAAGAAGAGAAATTACCTCCAAAATCTGCTACTATAGGTAGCAGACAGTAGACAGGAATGGTAGACAGGAATGGGAAGAACTGGGATAAGTTGAGCTGTGATAAAACACTGCAGCTAAGAGAAATCAACATGACGAGATTCGATCTTGAGGCTTTGTCGGGCGC
Source organism: Rhinopithecus bieti (assembly GCF_001698545.2). Lineage (NCBI taxonomy): Eukaryota > Metazoa > Chordata > Mammalia > Primates > Cercopithecidae > Rhinopithecus > Rhinopithecus bieti. The sequence continues at coordinate 2,640,971 of NW_016805433.1, forward strand.
GGTGGCTCACGCCTGTACTCCCAGCACTCTGGGAGGCCGAGGCGGGTGGATCACGAGGTCAAGAGATTGAGACCATCCTGGCTAACACGGTGAAACCCCGTCTCTACTAAAAATACAAAAAATTAGCCAGGGGTGGTAGCTCATGCCTGTAGTCCCAGCTACTCTGGAGGCTAAGGCAGGAGGAATGGCGTGAACCCGGGAGGCGGAGCTTGCAGTCAGCCGAGATCGCGCCACTGCACTGCACTCCAGCCTGGGCCACAGAGCGAGACTCCGTCTCAAAAAATAAACAAACAAACAAACAAAAAGCATACATATAAAGCTCCTTTTAAGAAAATTATTTCACCCCAAATTACATTTGCAAAATAAAGGCATTTTTGCTACAGCCATAGAAATTGGGGGGGAAAATTGGCAACAAAGGAAAATCTAAGGTAGCGATTTCTTCTAAATTATAGGGATATCAGAAGGATTTTTAAAGGAATGCTTATTGTTTATAATAAAAGAGGGCATAAACATAAAATACATAACCAAGTGAACAACAAATGGCAAGAAAAACCAGCTTCCCCTACAAAATCATAAAATAACTCTTCTAAATAAATGTAATTAGTTAACAGTGCCAGCAGATGGCACTATACTCAAGACAGACTCTTACAACCTACCTGAAACACCATGTTTTCTCAGCTTTTATTAATTGACACATAATAATTATACGTATTTATGGGATACAGTGTGATATTTCAAAACATGTATACAATGTACAATGACCAAAACAGGATAATCAGCATATCCATCACCTCAAAATTGATCATTTGTGTTGGGAACATTCAAAATCTGTGCTTCTATATTTGAAAATATACAATAAATTGTTAATTAGTCACTCTGTAGTACTACAGAACTCTAGGACTTATTCCTCCTAACTAGCTGTACTTTTACATCCATTAACCAACCTTTATCCTCCTCCTCCTCTTTCCTGCCTCTAGTAACCACTATTCTACTCTCTACTTCTGAGATTAATTTCTTTAGCTTTCATGTATGGGTGAGAACATAAGGTTCATCTTTGTGATAAACTGTCTTTCACAAAAAACTGAACAAAACTGATTTAGGAAAACATTTGGGAAAATATTCATCAACCTTAGCTTCCTTAAATAATGGTTTTCACTTCATTTCCTTCTAACATTAATCCATATCTATACATGTATGTGTAACAATGTATGTATTGTATTGTATGCAGTGTATTGTAATGTCTTTCCACAGACATTTGATGGATATTTATTTATTCATTTATTTAGAGATAGATAGAGTCTCGCTCTGTCACCCAGGCTGAAGTGCAGTGGTATTATCTTGGCTCGCTGCAACCTCCACCTCCTGGGTTCAACTGATTCTCCTGCCTCAGTCTCCAGAGTAGCTGGGACTACAGATGAGTGTCACCAAGCTCAGCTAAATTTTTGTATTTTTAGTAGAGACGGGGTTTCACCATGTTGGCCAGGCTGGTCTCAAACTCCTGACCTCAAGTGATCCACCCACCTCTGTCTCCCAATGGGATTACAGGTGTGCTCCACCGCACCCAGCCTGATGAACATTTAAGCACATGCCTATATGCATATGTTTCTCTCCTCTTACTATCTCTTTACAAATAAGCTTCATTTTGTATAAGAGTTCTAGATTTACAAAAACAATGTCGAGAGTAGTTCTCATATTCCCCACGCTGTTTCCCCTATTATCAACAGCTAACAGTATGATACATTACCTTTAAAGAACTAATATTGATACACTATATATATATATATACACACAATATTGATACATTATTAACTAAGTCCATACTTTGAGCAGAGTTCATTAGTTTTTGTCTAACGTCCTTTTTGTTCCAGGATCCCATCCAGGATACCACCTTACACGTAGTTCTCATGGTTCCCTAGGTTACTCTTGGCTGTGACGCCTCTCAGACTTTCCTTGTTTTTGATGACCTTGACGGTTTTGAGAATAACTAGTCAGGTATTTTGTAGAACGGCCCTCAACTGGATTTCTTTGATTTTTTTTTCTCATTACTAGACTGAAGTTACGTGTTTTAAGGGGGAACTATTGTTTTTAATCTAACCTTATTTGTTTCAGATTTCTTTCAACACTCCTTTACAATCTTTATTTCCCCAAATGTTTATGTATTTTTACACAGTCTGTAATCATAGTACTCACACCCTTAATATTCTTCCCTTTTATGTTTCTTTATGCCATTACACATAGTTTTTATAAGTACTGCTTTGAAACGTTAGTCACTCTGCATATACCAATATATACCACTGCATATACCAATGTATCAAAATGTTCTGAAACATTTCCCAATTGCTGAACATTTTTAGGTTATTCTTACATGTCCTAACTGAGCTGAGATTGTGTATTTTAGGCATTCCTCTTCTCTGTCTTCCCCTAACATTCTCTTCACCATTAAACTTTAAGCTATGACAGGGTAGGAATCCTATCTTAATCATTTGTGTATGCCCAGTGCTTAGGACAGAGCCTAGCACAAATAATACTGGTCTCCTTAAATGAAAGAATAAGTGGATGAATTTTCCTCACTACTGAAAATACTTTAACTCATTTAATATTTCTTCATTTTAACTGGGGTAAACTCCTAGAGATGGATTCTTAAAGGGTATGAACATTTTTATGGTTCTTAACATGGTATCTAAACTGTTTTGCAAAAGAATTATAATCTGAACAGCAAAACATTATTAACTATTTCTCCATAAACTCACTAGTACTGGGTGTTATTTTTAAATTCTCCACTACTTAAATAGAGTAAGAAAGACTTGCTGGGCGCAGTGGCTCATGCCTGTATTCCCAGCACTTTGGGAGGCCAAGGCGGGCAGATCACCTGAGGTCAGGGGCTTGAGATCAGCCTGACCAACATGGAGAAATCCCATCGCTACTAAAAACACAAAATTAGCTAAGCGTAGTGGCTCATGTCTGTAATCCCAGCTACTCAGGAGGCTGAGGCAGGAGAATCACTTGAACCCAGGAGGCGGAGGTTGCGGTGAGCAGAGATTGTGCCACTGCACTCTAGCCTGGACAACAAGAGCAAAACTCGGTCTCAAAAAAAAAAAAAAAAAAGACTTGCAAATGCAACTTTAAATATATTCTCCTATCCTATTTCATCTTTTGGGAATTACCTGTTCATATCTTTTGGTCATTTTATTGTACTTGACTCCTGAAATTTGCTTAATATATTTGAATTAGACTTTTATACATATATATGATTAAATATTAATCTTTTTCATACTGATCTAAAGACGTCTGTTCCATGTTTAGAACTGTTCATTTATGCTTTCAATATAATTCAGATTATACCCTTTATAGCCACATGTATTAATCTTTTCTTTGTGCTTTTTTGGTTTTCATTTTTATATTTCAATACTGCTACAATTATTAGTGCTATTCATGAAATATTTTCATTTCTCTTCTCAGGCACAAGGTTGAACTGTACACCCTTGACCCTCTGAAAGATAAGTGTGCCCAAGTGATTGACCATGTGATCTTAACCAATGGAATATGAATAAAAAGGATCTATTGCTTTCAGAGAACAAGTTTAAGAGTCAATATGCAATTCCCCAGTCTTTCTTTCCAACTGCCAAGGAGATTGGCAATCTTCTCGAGAGTAGAGATAATCACTGGATAGAATAGCTACTATCCAACCCACAATGTATGTGTAGCATAAACTACTAACATTTTTTAAGGGACAGGGTCTCACCATGTTGCCCAGGCTAGAGTATGGTGGCTATGCACAGACGTGATCATCACCCACTACAGCCTCAAACTCCTGGGCTCAAGCAATCCTCCTGTCTCAACCTCCTGAGTAGTTGGTACTACAGGTGCACACGACCACGCTCAGCTAAGCCACTGAAATTTAAGGTTGTTACTGCAGCAAAACATAGCTTATCCAGACTAACATGATTCTGAGAGTTGTTTAGTTTGATAAACAACTAAATGGATAAATGAATCTATATAAATTTGGGAAATGGATCTATATAAATCATTTTCATTGTATTTTGAAGCTGGTTATAACTAGTATACAGTTTTACCACTAGTGTTCACAGATTTATCTTACATGCAGCCACGATGTTAAACTATCATCTCTGATTTTAGATATCTTTGAATATTGTAAGAATACAAGTACTATCAACTCTCCTGCACATGCAAGAGAGAGAGAGAGTGTATGTGTGTATTTTCACTCCATGGCCGATGGCATTGGCAAAAACATCAAATGCAATATTGGAAAAGTAAAATGAGAATATTTCCTTATTTCCATATTATTTTTCCTCCATTTTTAATACTCAATGTATTTAGTGTTTCTTCATTATAAAGTTGTTCAATCATCCTTATTCAAATATATTCCAGGGAATGCATAACACTGTATATGGATTAAAATGCCCACTTGATTGGGCATAAAAATGCCAACAGGCTCTTACATTATAGAATACGGCCAATTTAATATTTCATTTGAGATTCTCAATTTCATCCTGTAAAGATTATGACTAGTATTATTTTTATGTTATCTTCTAGTTGATAATATTATGAAAGTGACCTTCACTCTTCCCCTTGACGTCCCTTCTCCACCACAGGCCAACTGTTCTTATCAGCAGCCCACACTCAAGTCGTGGCCACATTTCCACTAGGTCCCAGAAAACTAGGGCAGACATAAAATGACTCTGGAAAATTCCAAGGAAAAAGTACCTTCTAAGTATTTTAATTTAAATTGTTTTATTTTGGTGTTTTAAATGTTTGCCTCAAGTGCACATGTAAATTATTTAAATGTAATTACCAAAATGTAATTTGAATGGCAAAGAAACATAGCTGAAAATCCTAAATAGTGGTGTAAACTATCTCTTAGAAGAAGTGCAAAAACCCCATCTTTGAGAATAAACAAAGACATTTAGGCATCTAGTTCAGCAGGCAACCGAGATCAATCAGGGAGTTTTGAGGAAGGAAGTAACAGAATTAGATATACAATTTTAATAGATCATCTAAAGATTTTTTTTCCTTTCCACCATTCCCACAATTTATACTTCTGCCTTTCCTGTGCTATTTACTAGAAGGCATTTCTAACTATCAAAACGTCCAAGCTAGAAACATTCAGCTGGGTGCAGTGGTACATACTTATAATCCCCACAACTCATGAGGCTGATGAGGAAGGATCACACGCAGCCAGGAGTTTGAGACCAGTCTAAGGAACACAGTGAGACTCTGTCTCTAAAAATAAAAATTGAAAAGGCCGGGCACAGTGGTTCACACCTGTAATCCCAGCACTTTGGGAGGCCGTGGTGGGTGGATTGCTTCAGTTTAGGAGTTTGAGACCAATGTGACCAACATGGTAAAACCACATCTCTACTAAAAATACAAAAATTTAGCCAGGTGTGGTGGCAGGTGCCTGTAATCCCAGCCACTCAGTGGGCTGAGGCAGGTGATTCACTTCAACCCAGAAGAGGCTGTAGTGAGCCAAGATCATGCCACTGCAACACAACAGAGCAAGACTCTGTCTCAAAAATAACTAACTAAAAAATAAAAAAATTAGCTGGGCTTAATGGCATGCACCTGTAATCCCAGCGACTCAGGAGGCTGTGATGGGAGGATCACTTGAGCCTACAGTAAACTGTGATCACACCACTGCACTCCTGGGCAACAGAGCAAGACCCCAGCTCTTCAAAAAAGAAAAAAGAAAAAGAAAACTCATTCGCCCTTGATTCTTTATCCCACAGCTTCAAATATTCACCAAGTCACAATCCTTCTTTTCTCAAAACAAATCTGTCCCTTCCTCTGTATTAATATTCTCACAAATGGTCTACCCATATTACTGTCCCTATCACTCCCTTACTTAAAATCCTTAAAATCATACATATAGGGTAAAGAGAGTACATTTCAGCAATCATACAAAATCCTTCATGAAGTGGTCCCAATTTGCTTTTTCCAGCTTTAGTATCCACTGTTCCCTTCTATACATCCTACACATTTACGTACACCAGTCATTCCAAGAAGTCATGTACTTTTAAAAACCTCAGTATCTTTGTGCTTATGTTAGCTATTCTACTTAAAAGACACACTCCATCTCAGGCTCAGGCAAACCTTTACAAATTATAATTCAATCCACAATTCAAGAGTCACCATAGCCTTCTTTGTCCCACGCAGTTAAATGACCTATTTTGTGTGCCCCTGTGCTATGCAAATAAATTATTACAGAGGACTAAGGATGGTGGACAATAATTTTTTCAAGTTTACAATGGGTTTATCAGGACATAACCACCATCATAAGTAGAGAAGTATCTGGACTCACAATGGTTCAACTTATAATTTTTAACTTTATGATGGATTTAACAGAGTATTAAATGCATTTCTGACTTATGATGAGTTTAGGGGGATGTGGTCCCATCGTAAGGTGAGGCGTATGAGGGGACCTCAAAAGTCTGCAGAAAAAACGGAATCAAAAGATTAAAATATAAACTTCACTTCTCAACATAATAAAACCCCATCAAGTTCAAGACACTTTTGTAAATGATATCAGACATTCAGTCCACCCCTAAAAAACTGAAGGTCCTGAGAATTTAACCATGTCAATGCAATATTTTTCACATTATTACCTGAAAAAAATGGGTGCCCTTTAAAGATTTTTTAAGATTAGGGAACAAAAAGAAGTTAGAAGGAGCTAATTCAGAACTGTAAGGTGGATGTTAATGATTTCTCATTGAAACTCCCAAAATTGTCCTTTCTGATGAGAGAAAATAGTAGGAGCATTCTCATAGTAGAGAAGGACTCTCTGGTAAAGCTTTCCCAGGCATTTTCTCTGCTAAAGCTTTGGCTAGCCTTCTCATAATAAGCAGATGTTGTCATTCTTTGGCACTCCAGAAAGTAAACAAGCAAAATGCCTTGAGCATCCAAAATTCTGTTACCACAACCTTTACTCATGACTTTTTGCTTTTGCTTTGAGTAGACCACTGGTAGCCACTGCTTTGATTGTGCTTTGTCTTCAGGATCATACTGGTAAAGACATGTTCATCTCCTGTCACAATTCTTCAAATAAATGCTTCAGGATCTTAATTAAAAACTCTGCTCTTGTCTGCAGCCAGTATGTACGCAAGGGTTTTGGCACCCCTCTCGTGGAAAGTTGGCTCAGCTTCTTCAGTCAGAATTGTATAAGCTGAACCAGTTGAGATGTCATGTCTCTGGTGTTGGTTCTTGTTTCTGCTGTTAATCCTCCACCCTGTTCAATTAGGGCATGAACAAGATGAGTTTTTTCCTCACAAATTGACATCGATGGTCTTCTGCCGCCGGCTTCATCTTCAACATCATCTTATCCTTTCTTAAAACAAGTTATCCATTTATATACTGCTGATTTCTTTGGGGGCATTGTCTCCATAAACTTTCACAAAGCATCAATGATTTCACCATCTTCTACCCGAGCTTCACCATAAATTTGATGTTTGTTCTTGTTTTGATTTTAGTAGAATTCATGTTGCTCTGATAAGGGCTCTTTTCAAACTGATGTCTTATCCTTCTCAATGCCTCAAACTAGATCTGGTTTAGACATGTTACAACAAGTTAGTTAAAAGTTTATTTTGGTGCAAAAAAAATTTGAAATCCACATACAGTTTTTTCATAATACACATTTTCCATAAACTTTTTGAAACCTGTATATATTGTGTGGTGGTATATGTGCTAGTTTAGTATTGTTGCTCTAATAAATTACCACAAACTTAGTGGTTTAAAACAACACAAATTCATTATCTTACAGTTCTGGAGATCAGAAGTCCAAAATCATCACTAGGCTAAAGTCAAAATGTCAGCAGGGCCACACACTCTGCTCCCTCCAGAGGCTCTAGGGGAGAATCTGTTCCTTGCCTCTTCTACCCCTCTTGCATACTGGCATAATCAAGGCCAACATTTTCAAATCTCTCTCCACTGTTTTTACATTGCCTTCTCCTCTGTGTATATGTTCAAATCTCCCTCCACCTCCCTCTTACATGGATATATGCGATTACATTTAGGGCTCAGCTAACCAAAATAATCCCTCCATCTTAAGATACTTAATTATCTCTGTAAAAACTCTTTTTCCTGATAAGGTAACATTTATAGGTTCCAGAGATTAGGACCTGATATCTTTGAGAAACCATTATTGTGCCTACTAAAGGATGAAAATAAGAGTGGAGAAGTGAGAAGAGATAAAATCTGTATTCCATGGTGATACGGTTTGGCTCTGTGTCCCCATCCAAATCTCATCTTGAATTGTATTCCCCAGTTATTGAGGGAAGCACCTGATGGGAGGTGACTGGATTATCGGGGCAGTTTCCACCATATTGTTCTCATGATAATGAGTTCTCATGAGATCTGATGGTTTCATAAGCGTTCGACAGTTCCTCCTTCACGTACCCCACTCCTCTTTCCTGCCACCACGTAAGACGTGCCTGCTTCCCCTTCCACTATGATTGCAAGTTTCCTGAGGCCTCCCCAGCCATGTGGCACTGTGAGTCAACTAAATATCTTTCCTTTATAAATTACCCAGTCTCGGGTTATTTCTTTATAGCGGTGTGACAACAGACTAACACACATGGCTGGAGCTTTGTAGTTTTCTTTTAGCTATCAAATACCCTCAATCATGGGAGAAGCCTAACCTTGGGGTCTCTCTTGTGGGACATTTTGAGAGATGTGAAATTCACCCTGTGGGGACTGACTAACTTTCTACTTGACCAAACTTTAGTCAGGCTCCTCTGAGCCCTCTTCTCAACCAGGCCTCAATGTTGGCCCTTGCCATTTGGGGGCCTGCATATCCCAATTTTTGTAAGAATTCTGCTAAGTCAATTAGAGAGAATTCCCCACCCTCAGTATCTGATGACCTTGGCCTGTTAAGTTGTTTTAGCAAGAATCCCCTGCCCTTGATGTCTTCTCTTGGTAATTTTCCATCTGCTAACACCCCTCATTCTTCTTGTTGACTACAAATCCCCACCTGTCCTTGCTGTATTTGGAATTTAGTCCAGTTCTATACTGAGGTATCTTTTCCACTATTGCAAAGTTCCTGAATAAAATCTGTTGTTTATCACTTCAGTCACTGTCCAGTTCTGGCTTTCTCTGACAAGACTTCCCTCTGTAACATTCTCTGGTACAAACGAGACATTCTCCAGCACAATTCTTAAAACTCTTCTTCAGCTCCTACTCCAGTGGCACATACCTGAGGTTGTATCTGCTGAGCAGGCAACTTTCTTTGTTAAGTTTCTTTCAAGATGGCACTAGACTGAACAGCCTCTAAACTGTTTGCCTGGCCCAAAGGAAACGCTCTGGATTCAATATCACCAGACACATAGCGAAAGCCCTCTCTTCCAGCTTCTCCACAGCAAAGTTATTTTATATATCTGTTACATTTATTCTTCTCCAGGAATGCAGCAGCAGGCCCCAGTCTCTGGGTCTTCCATAACTCCAGTAGACCCAAATCACACTTTTCCCAAGAATTCTCTAACACTTTACTCAGGTAACATTCCAGAGAGGGAGGCCTAACTATTTTCTGCAACTCAGCAGGCATCCAGCTAAAGGACCATCTTCCTTCCTGAAAAGTTCCCCAATCTCTCAGAGAAATTGTTTTCACCCACAGGGAAGATAATATAAAACTACAGCACTCCATTTTGAGCTGATATCTCTTCAAAGAATCCTTCCTCACATTAAATTCTTTTTTTATCTTGTATAGGCTGGAGGTGCTAAAGTTCCAGAACAAATCATGGCCACTTGCCAACAAATTCAACACCATCTCTTTATAATGCAGGGAACCTTTATCAGTTACTATCTTTAGCTTTAGGCTCCAGGAAAATGCTAAGGTCACAAGAAAAGACCCACTTAACACTCAGTTATATACAAATACATCATACAGTACTTATCCTATCACACCTAGAATTTTCAGTTAACATTACGTTTTGAGATTTATCTGTGCTGATACATGTAGCTCTAATTTATTCAATGTAATTGCTAAATGGTATTACATTACATGAATAAGCCAGATATATTCTCCTACTGTCTTAGTCCACTTTGTGTTGCTATAATAGAATACTACGGACTGCGTAATTTGTAAAGAAAATAAAGTGTTTCTTACAGTTCTGAAGACTGAGTAGTCCAAGGTGAAGGGGCCCACATCTGGCAAGGCCCTTCTTGCTGCATCATCCCATGGTGGAAGGTGCAAGGGCAAGAGAGCATAAGAGAGCAAACAAAAGAGGACTAAACTCGCTTTTAGAACAACCCACTCTCGAATAACAAACTCACTCTCTTGATAAGGACATTAATCCATTCATGAAGGCAGAGCCCTCTTAGCCTAATCACCTCTCAGCAGTCCCACCTCTTAATACTATCACAATGGCAATTAAATTTCAACATGAGTTTTAGGGGAGACATTCAAAACAAAGCACCTATTAAAATACAAGTCGTGGAGGGAGTGGGGAGGGATAGCATTAGGAGATATACCTAATGTAAATGACGAGTTAATGGGTGCAGCACATCAACATGGCACATGTATACATATGTAAAAAATCTGCACGTTGTGCACATGTACACTAGAACTTAAAGTATAATTTTAAAAGTCAACAAACAAATAAATAAATAAAATACAAATCACTTACACTTTTGCTACTACAAACCATATTGCAATGAACAATCTTATACGGGTCTCATCTGTGAAAGTTTCTCTAGGGTAAGTACATATTAGTATTAATAGAACTTACAAGTATCTTCAACTATCTTTCAAGGTAGTAGTAACAATTTATGCTCTCACTAGCAATGTGTGAGTTCTCTTTCACTATACTTGGATTTATCAGACTTCTTAATTTGGGGAGATCCAATGGCTACCAAATTTTATCTTGTTTGATTTATATTTCCCTGAAGAAAAGTGAAGAAGTTGATCAAAGAGAGATCAACTAAATCAATGCTATTGAAAAGTCAGGAAGCATGAAGACTGCAAGTAATCATTAGATTTAACAATACAGAGGTCACATTACTTTGAAAGTGGGGCATGTTAGACTGCAGTTGACTTAAGAAAAGATGGGAGAAAAGGAACTGGGAACAGCAAGCACAGACAACTTTTAAGAATTTTACTACAAAGAAGTTGGGCCAGTAGCCAAAAGTGACATGGAATCAAAGAAAATAAAGTTTTTTATTTTGCTTTTGTTTTCTAAGATAAGAGAAATTATCACTAACAGAAATGATCTGGTAGAGCCAAAACTAAGGATGTTAAGTATAGAAAACTGCTGGAGAGGTATCCTTAAGTGGGCATGAGGAGACAGAAATTAGTGTAATCAAACATGTACAGTATCTTTTATGCTGGAAACTACAAAACACCAATAAAAGAAGTCAAAGAACATCTAAATAAATAAGGAGGCATGCCATAATGACGGACTGGAAATTTTAACATGGTAAAACTGTCAATTCTCCAACTGACATATAAATTTAACATTAGAATCACAGCAAGTAGACAATAGACAAGTTTAACCTAAAATTTACAGTTAGTAAAAGAAAACAAATAGCTAAAACTATTTTGAAAGAGATGAATAAAGTGAGAAGCAGCAAACTACTAAACTTCAAGACCTATTATATAGCTATAGTAATCAAGACTGTGTAGTATTGGCTGAGGGATACATAAATCAATGAAACAGAAGACCCAGAAATAAAACAACAAATATGCTCAACTGATTTTTTTACAACAATGTAAAAGCAATTCAATGGAAGAAATGTTACTAGAGCAGCTGGATATCCATAAGCAAAAAAAAAGAAAAAAAAATTTTCACACTTTATACAAAATTAACTCAAAATTAATCATGAACTTGAATGTTAAAAGCAAAATTATAAACTTAAAAAAATAGAAGACAATCTTTGGGATCTCAGGCTAGGCAAAGAAAACTCAGACTTGACACGAAAAGCACAACTCATAAAAGAAAATTGGTCAAATAGACTTCATCAAAATTAAAACTTTCACTCTGAGAAAGACTCTGTTATGAGGCTGATGTGGTTTGGCTGTGTCCCCACCCAAATCTCATCTCGAATTGTAGTTCCCATAATTTCCACCTGTCATGGGAGTGAACCGGTAGGAGGTAATTGAATCATGCGGATGGGTCTTTCTCATGCTATTCTAGTGAGATAGTGAGTAATCTCACAAGACCTGATAGTTTTATAAATGGGAGTTCCCCTGCACACACTTTCTTGCCTATCACCATGTAAGACGTGACTTTGCTCCTCCTTGCCTTCTGCCATGATTGTGAGGCCTCCCCAGCCATGTGTAACTGTGCATCAATTTAACCTCCTTCCTTTATAAATTACCTGGTCTTGGGTATGTTTTTATTAGCAGCATGAGAACAGACTAATATAAAGGCTGAAAAGACAAGCTACAGACTGGGAGAAAATAATTGCAAATCACAACAAAGTACTAGTGCCTAAGATATATAAACAGCTCTCAAAACTTGACAGTAAAATAAATGATCAACTAGGAAATAGGCAAAAGACACTATTATCGGCTGAAACGTATACCCCCAAAACTCATATGTTGAAACTCTAACCCCTGTACCTCAGAAGAGACTGTATTTGGAGCTAGGGCCATTAAAGAGGTGATTCAATTAACATGAGGCCATTGGGTGGGCCCTAATCCAATGTGATTACTGTCTTTTTAAAAAGGAGAAAATTTGGATACATAAAGAGATCATGTGAGAGTATGAGAATGCAGCCATCTGCAAGCTAAGGAGAGAGACTTCAGAAGAAACTTGATCTTGGACTTCTAGCCTCCAAAACTGTGGAGAAAAAAATTTTCCATTGTTTAAGTCACCCAGTTTGTAGCATTCTGTTATGGCAGCCCTGGCAAAGTCATACAGACGTGAAGAGACACTTCGATAAACAAGATATACAAATGGCAAATATGCACATGAAAAGATATTTAACATCATCTGCCATTAGGGAAATGCAAATTAACATGACAATGACTTATCACTTACCTATAAGACCCGGCTAAAATTAAAAAGTGTCAAAAATTTCTTTATTATGGTTGCTGACTCAGCATCCATTTTTTAGATCTAACATAAGTTATCTGAAACCCAGCTATAGCCCACTATCTTTGGCCTAGTTAAAACTTCCCGGTCAGGCGCAGTGGCTCTCGCCTGTAATCCCAGCACTCTGGGAGGCCGAAGCAGGCAGATCACCTGAGGTCAGGAGTTTGAGACCAGCCTTGCCAACATATCGTGAAACCCCATCTCTAGTAAAAAATACAAAAATTAGCTGGGTGTGGTAGTGCATGCCTGTAGTCCCAGCTACCTGGGAAGCTAAGGCAGGAGAGTAGGAGAATCGCTTGAACCCACCCGGCAGGCAGAGAGGTTGCAGTGAGCAGAGATCGCACCACTCTATTCCACCCTGGGTGGGAGCAAGACTCCGTCTCAAAAAAAAAAAAACCAAAAAACAAAAAACAAAAAACCTTCCCTTGCCTGTGTGATTGTCTGCAATATAGACTTGTTCATCTCACTGACCAAAAACTCAATATTCCCCACAGCTGCTGACCACAATGAAAACCTAATGATCAACACCAGAGTCATGTAAATAAGATCTCCCTTCACGAGTGTTTGCTTTAAACTAGCCAATCCACAACCCCCACAAGAAAGCCTTCAGGATAATGCCCGTGTACTTTAAAAAAGGCACAGTCCCACCGATAGCCCCTTTTCCCTCTCACTCTTTCTCTCTCTCCCCCCCACCTAAGCTCCCGGCATCCTTCCTTAAGCTTAACCTCTCTGGGCCCTATGAGCAAATCTCGTTTCATTCTGGTTTCACTTCCTCATGTGTCTCATCTGACACACACGCACAAACCTAACTCATCTCCCCAATCCCTGCGAGGGCTCTCCTAGAGAGTGAGGCTACTTGCCTTATGGCCCTTTCAAAATAGAGACCCCAAGACCAATTAGAAAGTAAATACAACAATAAAAATCATAACAAAGTGACAATACCAAATGCTGGTCAGGATGCAGCTCTCCCTCACCCTCACTCATATACTGATGATTGGAATGTAAAATGTACAGCTACTCAGGAAAACAGCTTGTCAGTTTCTTACAAACATTAAGACACAACTACCATATGACCCAGTAATTGCACTCCCAGAGGAAGGAAAATTTATGCTTATGTGAATACTTGTACACAAATGTTTAAAGCAGTTTAATTTCTAATAACCAAAACCTGGAAACAACCCAGATAATCTTCAATGGGTGAATGATTAACACATCATGGTACATCCATACCGTGGGATACTATTCAGTAACAAAAAGGAACGAGGTACATATACAACAACCTGATGACTCTCCAGAGAATTATGCTGAATGAGAAAACCCAGTCCCATAAAAGTACATACTACATGATTCCACTTATATAACATTCTTAAAATTACAAACTAATGGAAATGGAGAACAGGTCAGTGATTGCCAAGAGTTAAGGAGAGGCTGGGGGCTAGAAGGAAGACCACATGGGTATAAAAGGGCAATATGAAGAATCCTTATGGGGAAGGAAATGTGCTGTATCTTGAATGTACCAATGTTAATTTCCTGGTTGTGCTATTATATACTCTCCTATCATGTCTTATCCTATCCTATCCTATCCTATACGACAGTGTCCTATAATTTTGCAAGGTATTACCACTGGGAGAACCAAGGTAAAGGATACATGAGACATCTCCGTGTTATTTCCTGTAACTGCATATGAATCAACAATTATCTTAAAATTAAAAGTTAAGGAAAAGTTATCAACTTGAGCATTTAAAATTGCACAATTTATCATAAAATATGCCTCAATAAAAGTTATACAGTAAAAAATTTTAATACATACATGTTTTTTTAAAACTATCCAGAAAATGCTGTCCAACTGAACTTTCTGTATATAGATTATTGACATGTTCTACAATTCTGTGCTACCTCAAACAACAGCCACTAGCCACACATAGCTAATAAACACTTGAAATGTGACTTGTATAACTGAAAAATTGAATTTTAAATTTTATTCATTTTAATTAAATTTAAACTGCCACATGTCAGTGGTGGTCACCACTGAACAATGCAGGTCCAGACACTACAAATAACAGGGAAGATCGTTATGTGCTAAAATAGAGCTATGTCCAAACAGTATTCAGAAAACTACAGATTTTATAACGTAACATTTATGTACTAAAAACAAGGAAATAAATATATATGAACATGTATGTAAAATATACATTTAAATGTATAAGCATAGAAAATTCTGAGTGTACTCAAAAGTAATATTTACCCGTGAGGAGTGAGAGAAGTTTGTGCTTGCTGGGACAGGGAACTGTGGGACTTTCACCTTGAACTATATATCCTTCTGTATTACTTAAATTTTTTAAATAATCGTGTCACCTTTAAGGCTAAAAAAAACCCATGCTGAAACTTAAATTTCTGATACCTTTAAAATTATCTATACATTATTCAACAGTATAGAATGAATCAGATGTTAGGATAATAATGTTCAGAAAGTTTAAGTTTATATATGGTCTGCTATGCTAGAAGACTAGATTCTAGTTTGTCAAGAACTTTTTTTTCCAACTGTACCCTTTTTTGGGACTTGATTATATCAATTATTCAATGGAAAAAGGACACAAATAAGGAAAAAAAGTTTAAATAATGGGAATTTCTGAAATCATGCTAATTAACCTCACAAACAGGTGGAAGATTCTGGCTATTTATATTATGAGTGGTCAAAGAGAAAGCAAAATTTCCAAAGAAAACACTGTCTAGAATTTATTCATGATTATATTTACAGAATTAAAAATAAAGATTAATGAATATTTATAATTTCAGTGAAAGAACATAGGGAAGTAAAATTCTAGGGTTAAAAACAGGATTAACAGCAGTGTACATGCTCTCTTAAAATCTTGGAACTGCAGAAAGAAAGTAAAGATTATAAAACAATAGCTAACTCCATCTGCCAGGTACTGTTCTAATTTTTACTTCGAGACAGACTTTCATAAAATCAAAAGATGACATTGATTATAATATGCACCATTACTGTATGTACCACTAAGAAAATACTGCCAACTGAACTGAACGCTTTTTTATCACTTCAAATTTTTACTTCTACTAATTAAAGGATTATTCACACTAATTGAAAAATATTTTATAGACTTACTTGGATTTTTAAAACATCACTCTTTTGGCTATATCAAAAGGAGATAAACAAATCAGTTATTGTATTGCTAAAACTTGTTCATGCTCAAGGTTAGCCTCTTTGGAATCACTGTTCAACTTGGAGTTGTCAATACCATGTTTTTCATCACAATATTGTTTACGAGCCACCAAGAACACTGAAATACAGCATTTCTTAAAAGAATGTCACTATTATCTCTGGGATTTCCTTCTCCAAGCCACTGACACATATTCCACAAGTTTTAATGATTTTCTTGATGTTCTGGAAGTTATCAACAGTTTTCAGAAAACAATCAGTAATCAAACTCTTTTCTAAAATTCTCTTTAAATGGATTGCTAATGAAACGGGGGCAGCAGGTGTACAATTGTGCTATCAGGAATAACTACAAAGAGGCCGGGCATGGTGGTCCCATCACTTTGAGAGGCCAAGGCAGGTGGACTGCTTGAGCCCAGGAGTCCAAGACTAGCCTGGTCAACATGGCAAAACCCTGTCTCTACTAAAAATACAAAAAATTAATCAGGCATGGTGGTGCACACCTGCAGTCCCAGCCACAGTAAGATTCTGTCTCAAAAAAGAAAAAGAAAAGGAATAACCACAAAGATGCCAGATGCACAGGCACTGACAGTCACTATTGCAATTTGGCTAAAGCAACAGACACCATCAACTATAAGTCACAAATCCCAATTTCAGAGATATTAAAATGTAAAACATATACAAATTAAAATCTACAAAAGGTATATTAACTCGTTTAATCTCATAAGGACCCTAAGAAGTAGGTGTTATTAACCCCATTTTCCAGATAATAAAACTGAGGTACCCAGAAGATTAAATAATTTGCCCAAGATCATAGAGTTACTAATTGCTGGACGAGGCATTTGAGGTACATTATTCTCCCTGAAATGTATTCCAAAACAGCTGTACCAAGTAGGAGAATGTGGTCCAGTAACAAATCTTTAGAAGAGATTTACAGATAATACAAATGATAGTAGGACTCTTCAAAAATGTTTAAACTTGAGACACCTATAATTCAATCAGCACTATCTGTCCTCTCATCAGCTCTGCCATAGATTTAATACTGAGACTACTCATCTCCATCCTTATTTACACCTAGGGTTATTTCAACAAGAGACACCTGCTGTCAAAGGCTGTTGGGGGGGCACGTGTGTGTGTGTGTGTGTGTGTGTGTTTGTGTGTGTGTACATATTCCTTTTTTTGAGACAGGGACTCACTCTGTCACCCCGGCTGGAGTGCAGTGGCATGATCACTGCTCACTGCAGCCTCAACCTCCTGGGTTCAGGCAATCCTCCTGCCTCAGCCTCCTAAGTAGCTGGGACTACAGGCATGCATCACCACACCCAGCTAATTCTTTCATTTTTTGTAGAGACAGGGATCCCACCGTTTCCCAGGCTGGTCTGGAATTGCTAGGCTCAAGTGATCCTCCTACCTCCGCCTCCCAAAGTGCTGGGATTTACAGGTACGAGCCACCACTCAGCCAAAAGTATATTTTACCATATTAATTTATACTAAGCAAAACAATAGACTGAATAAAAGAAAATTTCAAAGAGAAGGACTTTTACAGAAATGTAGTTTTATTATTTCAAGTAAAAAGGTTACTAAAGAAGTGGCCTTAGAGCAACTGCTAAAAATGAATCCTCCCCTGGTTACTTTAATAACAAGAACTGATAGTTAATTCTAATAAAGTTTTCCTACTATATTGTAAAAAATAGTAAAAAAATAAATTGTGTTTTGACCTATTCATGTATACGGCAAAGTACATATAAGGATTATGAGCTTGGGAGTAAGAGTTTAGGTTCTAATATAAACTATGACAACTTTCTAATGATGTGAACCTGAGTAAACTACTTCACCTCTCTTGAGTCTGTTTCCTAATCTGTAAACAGCTCAACATATACACTTTGCAGAACTACTGTGAAAAGTAAATGAGCAAAACTTGGAAGCAATTAAGACATCCTTCGGTGGGTGAATGGATCTGATACATCCAGAATATGAAATATTATTCAGCACTAAAAAGAAACGAACTATGAAGCCATGAAAAGACATGGAGGAACTTTAAACGAATATTACTAAGTCAAAGAAGCCAATCCAAAAGGGTACATACTGCATGATTGCAACTATATGATATTCTGGAAAAAAACAAAACTAAGGAGACAGTAAAAAAAATCAGGGATAGGTGGGAAGGACATATGAATAGGCAGAACACAGATTTCTTTTTTTTTTTTTTTTTTTTTTGGAGACGGAGGTCTTGGCCCTGTCGCCCAAGCTGGCAGTGCAGTGGCCGGATCTCAGCTCACTGCAAGCTCCGCCTTCCCCCGGCGATCAGGCCCATTCTCCTGCCTCAGCTCCCGAGTAGCTGGGACTTACAAGGCACCCGCCACCTCGCCCGGGCTAGTTTTTTGTACTTTTTAGTAGAGACGGGGCTTTCACCCGGTGTTAGCCAGGGATGCCGTTCTCGATTCCTGACCTCGTGATCCGGCCCGCCTCGCCTCCCAAAGTGCTGGATACGGCTTGAGCACCCGCGCCCGGCCCAGAACACAGATTTTTAAGGCCATGGAACTATTCTATATGGCAACATAATGGCAGACACACATTACTCTTAAAGTGTTAAGAACTGGCCGGGTGCAGTGGCTCACACCTGTAAGCCCAACACTTTGGGACATCCAGGCTGGCAGATCACCTGAGGTCAGGAGTTGGAGACCAGCCTGGCCAACATGGTGAAATCCCAGCTCTACTAAAAATACAAAAAATTAGCCAGGTGTGGTGGCACGTGCCTGTAGTCCCAGCTACTCAGGAGGCTGAGGCAGGAGAATTGACTGAACCTCGGAGGCAGAAGTTGCAGTGAGCCAAGAATCACGCCATTGCACTCCAGCCTGGGCAAAACTCCATTCCCCTCCCAAAGAAACAAAAACAAGTGTTAAGGCTGGGCACAGTGGCACGCCTGTAATCCCAGCACTTTGGGAGGCCGAGACAGGCGGATCATGAGACAGGCGGATCACGAGGTCAGGAGATCAAGACCATCCTGGGTAACATAGTGAAACCTCGTCTCTACTTAAAAACAAAAAAAATACAAAAATTAGCTGGGCGTGGTGGCGCGTGCCTGTAATCCCAGCTACTCAGGAGGCTGAGGCAGGAGAATCGCTTAAACTCGGGAGGCAGAGGTTGCAGTGAGCTGAGATTGTGTCACTGCACTCCAGCCTGGCGACGAAGCTAGACTCCATCCCAAAAAAAAAAAAAAACAAGTGTTAAGAACCATAGAATATACAACATGAAGAGTGAGCTCTAATGTAAACTATGGCCTTTGGGTGATACCGATGCATCAATGTAGGTTCATCTCCCACAACAAGTGTACCACGCTGGTGTAGAATGTCCATACTGGGGGAGGTTATGCATGTGTACAGGCAGGGAGCATATGGGAACTCTCTGTACTTTCTGCCCAATTTGGCTACCAACGTAAAACTGCTCTTAAAAAATTAAGTCTGTTCAGCTGGGTGCAGTGGCTCATGCCTGTAACCCCAGCACTTTGGGAGGCCAAGGCGGAAGGATCACAAGGTTAGGAGACTGAGACCATCCTGGCTAACACGGTGAAACCCTGTCTCTACAAAAAATACAAAAAAAAAAAATTAGAGGGGCACAGTGGTGGGCACCTGTAGTCCCAGCTACGCAGGAGGCTGGGGCAGGAGAATGGCCTGAACCCGGGAGGCGGAGCTTGTGGTGACCCGAGATTGCGCCATTGCACTCCAGCCCGGGCAACAGAGCAAGACTCTGTCTCAAAACAAAAAAAATTAAGTCTGTTCAAAAAATTTAAAAACAAAACACAAATGAGAGCATTTGTAACCACAGCTCGCTAGTGCCTAGAAAATCCAACTCTATCATCTCTATCACACAATACAACCTGGATTACTACTTAACCTTTCTATACCTCTGTTTCCTCATTTGTAAAATAGGTATAAAAAGCTGTGAGGATTAAATGAATGAATATATATGCAAAATTTTTAGGACAGTGCCTGGCTCACATTTATAACTTGCTGGCATCTATGTCCTTGCTACATGGAAGACAGCAGCTGCTCTGCATTTGGAGAAAATGAAGCTGAAAGGGAGACAGGGAGGAGAGATAAGAGAGTTTCGGTGGCATTCTCAGCTCAGGTTCCAGTTGTCCTTGATTTCAACTGCATCCCTGCATCCTGAGTTTAGGTTATCTGAGACAGTAAATTCCCTTTTTTGCCCAACTACGTTTCAATAAGGTTGCTGACATCGCAACAAGAGGATCCTTACACAACAAGAAACTTCTGTCTTCAACTCAAAGAACTTTTTTTTTTTCATGAGAATAGGGATAGTTTTAGAAACTACCAATTTTGTTCATCAGTTTTGTTCAAATCTCATTAAATCCTTCATAAGTTAAATAGTATTTATAATTGAAAAGTTATTCTTAAAAACTAAACAAGGGTAGTGTATACTAATATCTCAATCAGAAGCAATTTTCACTTGATTTTTCCTAGAATACAACAACTGATAAAAACACAAGCCATTTGACATATATACACAAAAAATGTCTTAGGTACAGTTAATGTTATCATCTTCATATCCTTAACAATATCACTGATAATCAGAAAGATGATCCTAAGACACTATAATGTTCTGATTTATCAAAGAAAGATTCTATTACGTTTAGTATGTATTAACCCTAGAAAATAATTTGGCAAATTTGCAATAAGAATTGAAACAAAAACAAAAAAGTATTCTGTTTAACTCTCTGTAACTCAGGATATTAAGTTTATAGTATCTCATTCACAGAAGGCTGAAGTTTCACTGTACTTTCAAATTTGCTGCCTGTGGCTCTACTTTAAGAAAATTTTAAAAGAAGATATTTTATCCTAGGTCAAATTATTCCACTGGGTCAAATTTTATTTATGGATTTTACAAATATAATATTGTCTGGAATCATTATTTTTCAAATTTCAAATTTAAAATATTTGATTTTACTCTTAAATTATCCATCTGTAATAAAATATATTCATAAAATAATACTATAATCAGATAATGCACTGAAAGAGAATTTTACATAACCTTAACAGTGAAACGTCTTTTTGGATTATGTAATTGTTGTGGGTTCTGTTAAAAGCACACTGCATTTTTTTTTTGAGATGGAGTTTTGCTCTTGTTGCCCAGGCTGGATGGCACGATTTCAGCTCACTGCAACCTCTGCCTCCCAGGTTCAAGCGATTCTCCTGCCTCAGCCTCCCGAGTAGCTGGGATTATAGGCATGCACCCCCACGCCCGGCTAATTTTTTTTTTTTAGTAGAGACGGGGTTTCTCCATGTTGGTCAGGCTGGTCTCGAACTCCCGACCTCAGGTAATCTGCCAGCCTCAGCCTCCCAAAGTGCCAGAATTACAGGCATGAGCCACAGAGCCTGGCCAGCACACTGCATTTTAAGACACCTTAACTGTTCAATGCTGACTACCTTAACATACCTTTACAACCCTCTCTAGAGGAAAGGAGGACCACAAATCACTTCTAATTTTAAAAAATACACACAGACACACTCTCCCTCATCTATCCTGAGGTATCTGAAGGTCTACAGTTAATCTTACATTACTTTCCAATGTGTTGTTTTGTACACCTTATTACTTTGGGACCTAGGAAAGGGTCGGGACCATATTTGGATTCCCAATAAACACTCCCTGTAGCAAAGCACACACCTTTAAAAACATCAAATAGGGTAAAAGGGCTTATAATAAGAAGTCCTCTGCCCATCCTCTCCTCAATCCCCAGAGACAACCAATACTAATTATTTTAGCCACTCTAATACATGCATACTACAATGGTTTATCAATTTGAGATACTACCATTTACTACAATATTAACAGCCAACATTTGTTGTGTTTACTAAGTGCCCAACACAGAACTTTACACGTATTATCTCACTTAATCCTCACAACAGCCTCATAAAGTAGGTGTTATTATATCCCCATGTTAGTTTGGAAAATTGGGACGCAGAGTTCAATAACGTGCCCAGGATCACAAGCTAGTAAGGACCAGAATTGAGATTTGAATCCTAACACCATTGCTCACTTTTAACCTATATATTCTTATATCCACCGACTCCACAGTCCACTCTTAATAAATAAATACTTTTGAGATTCTCCCAGATTAAATAAAATAATGAGAAAAATAAAACAAAGAAGCCGAATCAGGATGGCATTTCTCAAAACCAGAACAATTTTTTGGTTCTATACGTCAGTAATTTTCAACTTTGGCTTTGAGCACAATCCATGAAGTCTCATCAATTAATCACATTTTAATTTTATATCCATTGACTCAGTGATTACTAAGCTTAATAGTAATGCTCAGTGGTTACTATGCTTAACAATGGTTACTATACTAAGCATAGTAGTTACTATGCTTAATATATAGTATTTTAAAATACACATTATTTTAAAATCTAGATGATTATTATACAAACTGTAGCATTTTTGCTGAATTTTTTAAAAAGGCATCAAATCCTAGTGACTTCGTAAAGAAGTGCTTTGAAGGAAAAGAGTTGCAGGTAACCTATGGGAAGAAAAATAACTTTCAAAGTAATTTTGTATCTGCTTTCTGAAAGCAGATGTGTACAAATACATATACATATATATACACACACACACATATATACACATAATATATACACATAATAGGGCAAAAAGTAATAGAAAAAGGCAAAATTATTTTTATTAAAGAAAAGCTTCATGGCCAGGTGCGGTGGCTCATGCCTGTAACCCCAGCAGTTTGGAAGGTCGAGGCGGGTGGATCACCTGAGGTCAGGCATTCCAGACCAGCCTGGCCAACATGGTGAAACCCTGTCTCTACTAAAAATACAAAAAATTAGCCGGGTGTGGTGGCGGGTGCCTGTTATCCCAGATACTCAGGAGGCTGACGCAGGAGAATCGCTTGAACCCGGGAGGCGGAGCTTGCAGCGAGCCGAGATCACGTCATTGCACTTCAGCCGGGGCAACAAGAGCGCCACTCCATCTCAAAAAAAAAAAAAAAAACTTCAAAAAGTAGATTTTATGAAATCTGTGAGGACAGTAGATAATAGCAATAGTTCGATTTAATATTCAAACAAAAAATCATGAGAAATAAAATGAATGTGAAATAAAAACGTTACCATAAAAAGAGAGAGGAAAATGAGAAAAAAGGCAATAGCAGAAGTTTTGAAATCGAGAAAAAAGGAAGAAAGAAAGAGATGAAAGCCCTAGATAATCTAGGCAATCCAGTTCAAAGCTCTGAGTCAGATGGTTCTGAAATAGCCCCTATGATATTCTGGCAGAAGGGGATACTGTGATCTCATTCTATGAAAGAGCTGAGATGACTTACTGAGGATGTACTAGTAGGTAAAATGGAAGCTGGTCATAGCTAGTCTGCTGGACCAGTAGACCAACATATGGTCTCCATCCCTCTACCGAAGCCTTTCTTCTAACCATTCTAAATGACAGGAATCTGACACCACTTACAAGCTACATTACTTAATTCAGTACTTACTTGAATCGTTAAGTGTTTCACATGTATACAACATCCCAACTAGTTATTTACCTTTTGGAAAACATATGCTATCCTTTTTATGTTATTTTAACCCATATAACCTAACACAATGCTATATACCTAGTAGACAAATGCTCAAGCTGATTATCTTGAAAAATCACAACTTAAAACCAGAACATTTGAGTTTGAAGAAATCTTAGAGGTCATCTTGTCTAGCTACTTTACCTCAAAAGCAACAAAACTAAGACTAGTTAAGTATCTACTAGCTCAAGGTCACTGAGCTACAACTAGCACCCTAATCCCTTGAAAATCAGTTCATCTTTATCCAAATAGCCTTTAATTTCTTTCATTTCGATAAAACAAATAATCACCTATTTCAAAAGAAAACAAAGTAACAGCAGCTTCCCTTTCAGTATTCACCATATGCCAGGGCCTTTAGAAGGTACAATTTGCTTGGCAGCCTATGTGCCTAGGTCTATGGTAACTGCTTTATAAATATTATCCTAGTTAATATTCACAATAACTGTAAAAGGTGGCACTATTAACCCAACTTTACAAATGAGAAAAATGTACTTTGACCATGGTAACAGTAAGCTGCAGAAGTTACATTTTCCGTTTGTCACCATAGCTTTGGCTCTTTTTTTTTTTTTAAGACAGAGTTTTGCTCTTGTTGCCCAGGCTGGAGTGCATCTCGGCTCACTGCAATCTCCACCTCCCGGGTTCAAGCAATTCTCCTGCCTCAGCCTCCCAAGGAGCTGGGATTCCAGGCATACGCCACCACGCATGGCTAATTTTGTATTTTTAATAGAGACGGGCTTTCTCCATGTTGGTCAGGCTGGTCTTGAACTCCCAACCTCAGGTGATCCGCCAGACTCGGCCTCCCTAAGTCCTGGGATTACAGGTGTGAGCCACCACGCCTGGCCAGTTTTGGCTCTTAACCAGTATTCTATACTGCCTCTCACTGAATACCAAAAATATCCTGAAGTCGCACACAGACTCCAGCACAATGCCTTACCCAAACATGATAAACAAACGTTTAAATGACCAATTAAATGAGTAGATGATTTAATTCATTAAAAAGTAAGATGATCTTACCTAAAATACCTCTAAAAAGGCATTCATCTATTTGTATAATCCTCTAAGAAAGGTTTTAACAGTGGGCAGTTTGCATACTAACAAGAGATTTAAGCAATGCTCATTTCTTTACCTACAAATAATTCATCTGCTTAACAAATAGGTGAAAACTGTTTTGTGTGAGAGTGTTAAATCTGAAGATAAAAGTGAAATGAAATTTGTTCCTGCAAGATCCTATTCCACTAAATTAAAACCCACATAAGTCTTAAATCAGTCACCAAAACCAAAATAAATGTGTAACACTTCCCTCTGTCTTCTGGTAGAGAAAAAAGAAGTTAACATTAACTGAGCACCTACAATGTGCCAGTTCTTGACCCTCAATATACAGCCTCACCTAATCCCTTACAGCCAAGTAAACTAGGCAGCATCTCCATTTTCTTTTCTTTTCCTTTTTTTTTTTTTTTTTGAGACAGAACCTTGCTCTGTCACCCAGGATGGAGTACAGCTGCTCGATCATGGCTCACTGCAGCCTCAACCTTCCAGGCTCAAGTGATCCTCCCACCTCAGCCTCCAATTAGCTGGGACTACAGGTGAGTACCACCATGCTCGGCTAATTTTTGTATTTTCTGTAGTGACAGAGTTTTGCCATGTTACCCAGGATGGTCTCGAACTCCTGGGCTCAAGTGATTCTCCCACCTCGGCTTCCCAAAGTGCTGGGACTACAGGTGTGAGCCTCCATGCCCAGCCAGGATCTCCATTTTCTGATTACAACTGAAGCTTAAAGAAACTAAGCACTTGTTTCAGGTCACTTACCTAGTTACTGAATTTCCAGAATTAGCATCCAAGTCTGTCTGACGCAAAGTCTATGTTCTCTCCAAAAAGAGGTTAAAAGTACTATTATTTCATTACTTACCAAGACAGAGAATGGGTTTCTTTCCAAAGGAGACTGAAAACACTGCTTATTTTAACAACAAAAATATGTTATCTCAGTTAATCCTCGCTATAGCTTATTAACTATTATCCATTATAATAGTTACCCATTTTTATCCATTATAAATGATGAAACTAGAACTCAGAGATTTATTAATAGCTGGCCCAAGAACACACTGCTAGGAGGCAGCAGAACTACCCCAGGTCTGCACCAGGTGCACACACTAACCACAGAAAATGCAGAAAGACCTCAGCCATGTAGTACACACTTAAGGTCCATACAAAGTATTAAAATAATCAGACCTCGTGCTTCTTGGGTAAAAAGGAACGGTATATATTATGTATGCCAATTCGCACTGTCTATGAGGAGGTTGACTTTCTAGTAATATCCTATCTATCGAATGGCAACCTGAAGATTGATATCTAAATTTCAAGCCTACATTGGCCTTCTACTACATCAAATAATCTGGATTTGTTGCCAGTTAAAATTATTCTTAAAGTAGCGAACAACAGTACTATATTACAAAGCAAAGGTATATTAAGAACAGTATGCTAAAATACATAAGATAGACCAGGCATGGTGGCTCATACCTGTAATCCCAGCACTTTAAGTAGCTAAGGTGAGAGGACCACTTGAGTTCAAGAGTTCAAGACCAGCCTAGACAACACAGGGAGACCTCTTCCTCTACAAATAATAAAAAAATCAGCCGGGCATGGTGGTGCAAGCCTGTGGTCGCAGCTACTTGGGAGGCTGAGGTGGGACGATCACTTGAGCCCTGGAGGTAGAGGCTACAGTGAGTTGTCATCCTGTCAGTGCACTCTTGCCTGGGGGACAGGGAGAAACCCCGTCTCAAAAACATACACTGGATAAACATATAAATGTTTGAAATACTTTCACAGAAAGAGATGTATAGAAATCACTTAGCAACATTTTCAAGGCAACATCTGAAAACTACTTTGTCTATTTCTTGACGTATGTTAGGGCCTAAGTGAACCAAAAGAGATGTCTACAATGCCAGTTCTGAAAATGTTACCACTTTGGTCAAACAAATGTTTAGTCTTACTGTACAGTTCTGTTTGTCAGAAACCCAGAGTAGCCTTTTCTACTGAGACTGACACAGGTATATATTCCGAAGGAACTGTCCCATGTGCTTTTGATAAACCAAAGTGACGAATGAGAGGGTGGTTGTGTTAACATGTATGGTTGCCATTATTCACTTTTTAACAAAACTAGTGGTAAGGTACAAACCCAAATCCAGAAGAAAACAGAATCACTCTATTGCAAAGTAACCAGGTAGAGACTTCCATGTTTGTTCATCCTACAACACGACTGTCATCCTTCAACCTCATGAAAACTAGCCGAGTTCTTCAGGAAACTGTGCCGCTGCCCCATACCCACATCACTGTGGATCATTAAAAGTCAGAATGCATCAAGAACTGCCTCCAAGCCTTAACTAGCACTAGCTCAGCTACAAACTCGGAGGTAAACAAGCACAGACTGTGACTGACTATGGAACGAGGCACTGTTTACTTACATGGGAGGACACTCATGTTGTGATGGGAAACGTGTTGCACTGTTCACCCCTAGCTCCTAGAAAAACGGTACTTTGACAAGCTAATGTGACTGTTGGTCTATTCCCAAAAGTTTTGACCTCTCTTCTTAATCGCTTAAGAACAAATGCTCAAAAAAGGACGCCCGATACAAGGTGCCCGAGGTGCTGCCCACGGCATTACCTGGAAGGACATCACTATGACCATGAAACTGTCCCCTCACAGTGGGCTAAAGGGAAGCAATAGATACCATCATTCACCCTGGCTAAGGAAAAAGAAATCAAAACCAGACGCGCTTCCACCTGGCCCCAAGAGGCTTGGAGCAAGACTAGGGGATAAGCTGCGGTTCAAAAAACAGCACCAGGCCCCTCCGCCTCTGCCCTCAAACGCAGCGCGGCGACATAGCAGAACCATCAACACCCCCACCTCTGTCCTCCAGGCACAGCCAGGGACTGCGTCCCAGAGCCCGCCCCGGTCGGGCCCGCCCCGCTATCTCCTCCCCCGTTATCCGCTCGCAGCCGCGCTCGGGCCTGGATTCGCCTCCCCACCCTCCCTAACTTCGGCACATCCCACTACCCCACACACGTCGGCCGCCGCCCTCGGCGAGGCCGGGGAAGAAAGGCTGGAGGGCCGCAGGGCAAGGAATGCACTCAGCACCATTCCTCACCTCTGGGTGGAGAAGGGGCACACAGCCCGCTTCGGTATCGTACTCATCCGGGCCGTCCGCCATCTTGGTGTTAAATCCCTCTTCCCGCTGCATGCCGGGAGAGAGCGTTTCACCCTCCCGGGGCTCGGGCAAGGCGGAGGGCGAGCGCGGGGCGAGCGCGAGCCCCGCCGGAGGCGACGCGGGCCTCCTCCTCTTTCTCCTGCCCCCGTGACGCCCCCTCTGTCCCCTCCCCCCTCGGAGGGCGCGGGTTTCTCCGCGCGTGCGCGAAAGCGCGGCCCGGCCCCGGACTGGAGCGCGCTCTGCTGCACTGCGCTGCGGACGGCGGAGGGCTCTGGGCGTGGGCGCCGCGGCTCGGGGGCGGGTCTCGGCCAGAGGCAGATGTGCAGCTCTGACTGCTCGGGGGAGGCAGCCGGGCGGTTGAGACAGTCGCTTGGGAAACCTAGCAGCGGCTCAGGAGCGAGAACAGAGCTTCGGAGCCTCACGCAGCACAAGTCTGGAGCCCCAGGCAGTCGAGGAGGCCCACCCCACGCGCTCCCACTTCCGCTCCGGGACCCCCGGGACCCCTCTTCAGCAACTCGGGCAGAGCCATCAGCTAACTCCAGGGAGGTTTGGGGCCGTCAGGCTTGAGTTGAGACCTGCATCACTCCTGAAGACAAAAGCAGCTCCCCTTTCCTCCACACTTGAAAAGGTCACTCGCAACCTGTGCCTCCGGGGACGCCCGGAAAACATGGATACAACTCAGGGCTTCCTCCTAGAGAACCCCCCCTTTTTTTTTTGAGATGGAGTTTTGCTCTTGTCCCCCAGGCCAGAGTGCAATGGCGCGATCTCAGCTGACTGCAACCTCCGCCTCCCGGGTTCAAGCGATTCTCCTGCCTCAGCCTCCCGAGTACCTGGGATTATAGGCGCCCGCCACCACGCCCGGCTAATTTTTGTATTTTCAGTAGAGACGGTGTTTCACCACGTTGGCCAGGCTAGTCTCGAACTCCTGACCTCAAGCGATCCGCCCGCCTTGGCCTCGCAAAGTGCTGGGATTACAGGCTTGAGCCACCACACCCTGCCTAGAACCCTTTTAAAAATGATCCCAACCTGCTCTCAATCGTCTTGAATTAGTACCACACAAAACATTTACGAGCTAAAAGCCCACACACCGCCATCTGCAACATTTCGATATAATCCAGGAATTCAGAACTGAAGCCACTTAAACTGAATTCGCTTAAATGCAAGGCAGATAAAATGACTAAAGCCATTTTTTAAAGGATTTTAGGGTGGTATCGGGGAGGTGCTCCCTGTAAATGGGCTGATGGGACAATTTTGGAAGGCATTTGTCTTTCTTTTAGCTGTTAAAATTGTTAAGTCTAAACAGCTCAGAATTTAGCAGAGATCATGAAAGTTGACCTATTACAGATCCTGGTACTTACTAATCTGCCTCCTGTTAGGCCAGAA
Organism: Rhinopithecus bieti; assembly: GCF_001698545.2. NCBI lineage: Eukaryota > Metazoa > Chordata > Mammalia > Primates > Cercopithecidae > Rhinopithecus > Rhinopithecus bieti. The sequence goes on from NW_016805433.1 coordinate 2,670,358, forward strand.
ACCACCGGGAAAAAGCCTGTACTCTGATAACATCAGGTTAATTTGTAAATCAGGAGGGAGGGCACTCCAAAGGAAGCTTGAAATACCACTGGAAAAGGGAGGAGGAAGCCTCCTTTGTAAGATTAGTTTCCCGCCAAAGGAGTCTGAGGAGTGTCTAAGAAGAGCCGGAAACAGTTCTGCATGGGACGCCGTTTCTGTGGCGGGATGAGGAAAAGCTGGGGTTTACGAGGGATTGGATGCTGTCTTGAGGATACAGCAATTTAGTAACTAGGTACCTTCAGTAATAAAGTAGCAACACTAGTAAGAGAGCACCAGTCACTTAAAGAGGGGTGGATTTGGCGTGTCATAGCTACTGCACGGCTGTGGGAGAAAGAAGTTTCTCAGTTAACTTTGCTGCTGGATTTTTCTGTATCTGTCCTCCCAGCACAGCTACTTTTTCTCTTTTCAGTACGAGCGTGTTTTTATTCTGTTCGTCCTGGCCCAAACTAGGAGTCATCTTTTACAGCTAGATAGACTCAGGGTCGGCTTTTGGAGCACCGAATTGTTTTCAGTCATATGTTAACATGGACGTAAGTCATTTTCACTCAAAAATTTCAATTTTTTTTTTTTTTTTTTTGAGACCGAGTTTCACTCATGCCCACGCTGGAGTGCAATGGCGCGATCTTGGCCCACTGCAACCACCACCTCCCGGGTTCAAGCGATTCTCCTGCCTCAGCGTCCCAAGTAGCTGGGATTACAGGCATGCGTCACCATGCCCGGCTCATTTTGTAATTTTAGTAGTTTCTCCACGTTGGTCAGCTGGTCTCAAACTGCCGACCTCAGGTGATCCACCCGCCTTGGGCTCCCAAAGTGTTAGGATTACAGGCGTGAGCCACCGCACCCAGTCAAAAATCTCATTTTTTTTTTTTTTTTTTTTTTTTTTTTGAGACAGAGTCTTGCTCTGTCGCCCAGGCTGGAGTGCAGTGGTGCGATCTCAGCTCACTGCAGCCTCCGCCTCCTGGGGTCAAGCGATTCTCCTGCCTCAGCCTCCTGAGTAACTGGGATTATGGGCGCGCCACCATGCCCTGCTAATTTTAGTATTTTTAGTAGAGAGGGGGTTTCACCATGTTGGTCAAGCTGGTCTCGAACTCCTGACCTCGTGATCCACCCACCTCAGCCTCCCAAAGTGCTGGGATTACAGGCGTGAGCCACTGCGCCCGGCCAAAAATCTCAATTTTTAATCTTGCCCCGCCTTACCTTTATGTCTTGCATTGACTAGAAATAGAAGATTAGAGTAAATAAAGGACACTGACTGAAAAAGTTAAGTGGCATAAATATTAATAAAGCATTGAATGAAGTGAGAGTGTAAAGAAACTAGGCATGGAGAACTGGAGAAAATGTTTCGTGGGTACCCATGTATTAGGAATATTGGTACAGGTATATGATGTGGAATATTCATAAAAGAAATGTTTAGCCTTCTTTGCAAAAATCAGTAAATCAGAGTTCACTTTAAAATCTAAAGTTCTAGTTCATCTAGCAAACAAGCCGTCTCGACTTTCTTGCTCAGTCTCTACCAGGTCTATGGCCTGCTTTACCCGTTTTCATTACCTGCCTGGCTCTGTGGACATTTTTACTCCTGAGAGTTCAAAGAGAAAATACTAAAAGCAGCTGAAAAGTTGGAACAACTTAACCAGGGTCCATGTCTGTCTTGCTTACTGCTGGAACACTGAAATAAATAGTTATTAAATGAAGAACTGAAGAAAGAAATCAAGAGCAGAAGCAGGCATGCTTAGGAAAACATGTTGAAGTTGAATCTTGAAGCAAACTTTTTAGATATAATCAGAGTCCATCTTGATAACTGTAGAGTTCTTATCTATAGCTCAAATTGAGACAATATATTCAGGGGACTATAAAGATAGCTAAGAAAGTACACTGATTGGATAAATTGGCAAAAGAATGGCATAAAATTATGGAGGAATGCAGAATAGTGGCTAAAATAGAATAAAATTCAAAGAGGAAAATAGACCTTGTTAGAGAATAATTGTGAAATGGATTTAGAAGCAAACAGATTGAAAAGCATGGGGCATTGTTGTATAAATATAGTTTCATATATAACTTCACACACTACTGGAGCTAAAGACAGCATTAGAGATTATCCAGATTTAGTCATTTCACAAAAAGGAATATGATGGGAAATTTAAGAAACCCTCTTAAAGTTATAAAACTAGGTGATAGCAGAATCATCTGGAAGCCTCCTGAATTATCCCCATTTACTACTCTTGCCTCTATCACATGTTTCTTCTGTTGTTATTGTCCTCGATGGATTATTACTTGGTCCATTTAATTTTTTTTATTGTGGTGAGAACATCTGATGCAAGATCTCTCTTAAATTTTTTTTCTTTTTTTTTTTTTTTTTTTTTT
>NW_016805433.1:2674618-2696103 GCF_001698545.2 Rhinopithecus bieti
TTTTTTTTTTTTTTTGAAATTTTAAGGTCAGTTTGTTTAGTTCAATTATGAAAGCTATCAGAAGAATATTCTCCTGAAAATAATTTTTCTTAGAATAAAAGAAAGGAAAATCAAAACCCTCTGAGCATAGCCACAGATGCTGTGGCAGTTAAGCCTCTCTGCAGATGGGGACGTCCATTAGTCAGCTGAGTCACTCTCTGGGTCAGCAGGATTGTAGTCCGGATGATCCTCATCATCCTCCAGCTCCAAGTCATCCATTTCTTGGAACAAAGACTTATCTACCTCCACATTGTTTCCAGCATCCTCCAAGAACTGGATATCAGATGTGTCAAGATTATGATCTGTTCAAGTAGTTGTTTCCCACTTAATTTGTTTTTTCTTGCTTGTTCTTCTTTTATCCTTTTCTTTTTAAGTTCCAAGAATTCTTTATCAAACTCGTCCTTCCGATTTAAGAAATTCTCTATTGTAATTGGGATGCCATGGAATAATTGCTTTTCAGCCTTTTCTGCTTCTGTTTCTTGTTTTCTTTTCTTCTTCTCTTCTAGTTTTTATCTGATCTACTATTTCATTTAATGTTTCTTGCACAGCTGTCACTAAAGATCATCACTATACCAAGATTTTCTTCAGCCTGTACTGCTAGTAATTTTAAAATGTCTGAGACATCATTCTCTTCTAGATTTTCCGGAGGGAATATTTCATAAAGGGGAACTTCATCTGGGTATTTTTCACTGTATGTAAACTTGAGGGTAGTCTGGACAGTTTCATCATTTTCTCCAGCCTCAGATGTCACAGTAATGGTGAAGCTGGGTGGATTTTCTGATAATACTATGAAGGAGTCAGGGTAGATGGACTCCTGCGCTGCTCCTCCCGGTAATCTGTCATCGTGGCCCTTGCTGCTGCCCATGGATCGCTCAGACACCTAGGCGGCGCACAGCAGCGGAGACAGCGGCCGCGCCGGGAGAGCGGGAAACTCCCCCAGATAGAGTTTCGTTCCTGTTACACAGGCTGGAGTACAATGGCGCGATCTCGGCTCACTGCAACCTCCGCCTCCAGGGTTCAAGCGATTCTCCTGCCTCAGCCTCCCCTAGTAGCTGGGATTACAGGCGCATGTCACCATGCCCAGCTAATTTTTGTATTTTTTTGGTGGAGACAGGGTTTCGCCATGTTGGCCAGGCTGGGCCAGGCTGGTCTCGAACTCCTGACCTCAGGCGATCTGCCCACCTCGGCCTCCCAAAGTGTTGGGATTACAGGCGTGAGCCGCCGTGCCCAGCCCTGTATTCACTTATTGGTTCTAAAATTTAACAATTATTTATTAAACATTTGTTCTGTGTAAATGTTGGAAACACTAACCACAACATAGAGATACTTTTTAAACTGTCACTCACATTATTTGACTCAACTAAATAAATAATCATAATACTTTGAATTCTAACCAAGTTAATTAATTATAAGATTTTCCTATAAGCCATTTCACAAATTTCTGTGTTTCATTGAATTGTGGACTAAATAAATACTGACTACTTAGAGCTGGAATGAGGCACAGGGTTTGCTATATTGACAAGTCACACCTGACAGTACTCTACAATCCTATTTTAAGTGAAGTAAGGACAGGTTTTTTTGCACTCATATTTTTTAGAGTGATATAGATAAAGCAAGACCAGAGAATTAAAGAGAATATGTAGAATTTAGCATATGTGGTAGTCAACTTCCAAGAAGGCCCCCAGTGACTCTTGTCTCCTGGTACGCATGCCTTTGCACCCTCCCACCGTGAGTAGAGCTGACCTGTGGAACCAATGAGATATTGTGGGAAAATAGTGTGTGACTTTTGAGTCCAGAGCATAAAAGGCATCATGGTTTCTACCTTGTTCTCTCTTGGATCCGCAGCTGTTGGGGAAGCCAGCTGCCATATCATGAAGACATTCAAGCAGCCCTGTGGAGAGGTCTGCCTGGCAATGAACTGAGACCTCCTGCCAAGAACCAACACTACTTGTCAGGTATGAAAGTGAGCTGCCTTAAAAGCGGATCCTCCAGCTCCAGTCAAGCCTTTAGATGGCTGCAACTCCACCTGACCTCTCAACCACGAGCTTATGAGAGACTCTGAGCGAGGACCACCCACTTAAACGGCACCTGGTCTCCTGACACACTAAAACTATGTGAAAATAAGTATTTTTCTAAGATGTAAATTTTGAAATTATTTGTTATATAACAATATAGTATAGTGTGTAAAACCTGAAACCTCCAAAATCATTTACAAAGTTATATGTGTACAGGAATCTAGCAAGATCAAAATGTTTAACCTGACTTAGTAGAACTGGTTTATTTCTAAACTTTGCTTCCTTAAAAGTAACGTGTGACCTATTTTGTTGATATTTTTGTTGGGGGAGGAGGAGGAGGTGTGTGAAAATTTCTTCTGTCCAGGAAATTTGAAGAGAGCGGTTCCCATTTGTGAAGAGAATCAGTGCTAATAACTTGGGGTCAGCCTTCAAGAACCATCAATATCCTTATGAAACAGAAGATAATGGGATTTTGTGTTAAGAAATAATGACTATTTGAAGCAACAATGTATATATTTTAAAATAGGAAGAGAGCAAGAGTATGGATTGCTGGATGTGAACTTGTCTGAGAATGCGTCCTGCTTCCAGGAAATGGCAAATGCACTCAGAGAAGAAAAGAAGGTTCCCCCGCAAAAGTGAGATTCCTCAGGAGCCTCATGAATCAGAGACCTCTCAACACCAAGAGCCTTGCCTCATTCTGTATTTGAGAGCAAATTTCTCTTTTGCAGCAGCACTCCATCATTTTACTACTCCTTAGGAACTTAAGGTGTGGTCATGGCAGCAGTGCCACTAGGTTTTACTCCTTGCCATTTGACTCGCACCGTCTGCAATTTTCCAGGGCACCTGTAAGCCCAAAGGAACTTCCTGAGCACCCATACTTGGTGAGGTAAGAGGAGAAAATCAGAAAGGCTTGACTGAACAAGCTTAAGACCCTCTCCTCCTCCCAACTGAGACAGCAATCAGTGAAAGCCCTTCTTATATGTGTATGCACATTTTTTCAAGGGAGAAAGTCTGCAGCTTTCATTAGAGTTTCAAAGGCATATATGATCCAAAAAAGGTTGCTCAAATCTAAGAACATTTAAAATGTTAAATCCACTTTTTTTTGAGACACTCTTGCTCTGTTGCCCAGGCTGGAGTGAAGTGGTACGATATTGGCCCACTGTAACCTCCACCTCCGGGGTTCCGACTGTTCTTGTGCCTCAGCCTCCCAAGTAGCTGGGATTACACGTGTGCGCAGCCATGTCTGGCTAAGTTTTTTTGTATTTTCGTAGAGATGGGTTTTTGCCACATTGTCCAAGCTGGTCTCAAACTCCTGGCTAGTCATGTGCTTCATGTACATTATTTTATTTAATCTTCATAGGAAGCCTAAGAGGTAGGTGAGTTAACCCTTTACAGTGAGTTAACATAATGACTACATGGGATCTCTAATATGTGGGTTCACATTAGGTGGATCTCACATTAGGTGGTTTGCAAACAAATAATGATGCATCAACAATTCCTGAAATCAAATATGTAGACAACAACTAATAGGCCATGAATTTGATATATGCTAGTATGTGTCATGACTGGACAGAAAGACATACTTTTGTTGCTTTAAGATTAACCCTCTGATCCAATGTCAAATACACTATTTACTAGCTTTTTTATGACAATTCAACAATGTCAGGAAACTATTCTTATAATTGGCTATAATTAATGCATAGCTGTAAGAGGAAGTAAATCAATTTTTATTAAAAATAGACCTTTTAGATTGCTACCATCAGGCAATTAAAGCAGTTGAGAGAAGCTTTATGCTATAGCCTTGTGTATAAATTAGGGGAAAATGTGAAAAAGTCAAAACATGCTCTCAATGACCTTCCACATCTTTTCGACACCTCTCCCTATTATCTGCTTGCCTCTTCTATGCTAACATATACTTAAGGTCATTTATGTTTTTCTGAATGACCCCTGGACTACAGGACTAATGTCCACACATCACTCACCCAAACCTACATTGGGAACAAACTGGGCATTCGTTGTATTTTGTCTTTAAACGAATAAAGGCCACTGATTTGGCTGTTATGAATAGGAAGGAACTGGCCCCACCTACCTAATGTTTACTTTCCTCTGACCCTTGATTCTAGGCCAGGACACTTTTATCGTTCAAATACACTTACCTTAGGAACGAAAAGGGCGACAGTTACGGTGTTGAGTGCCTTGACTCAGCGATGCTGGACCCCTGCCAAGACTCCTGTTGAGGAGGATATTAAGAGTAAATTTTGGCCAGGCACGGTGGCTCATGCCTGTAATCCCAGCACTTTGGGAGGCTGAGGTGGGTGGATCACAAGGTCAGGAGTTCGAGACCAGCCTGGCCAATATGGTCAAACCCCATCTCTACTAAGAATACAAAAATTAGCTGGGCGTGCTGGTACACACCTGTAGTTCCATCTACTCTTGAAGCTGAGGCAGAAGAATTGCTTGAACCCAGGAGGCAGAGGTTGCAGTGAGCTGAGATGGCACCACTGCACTTCAGCCTGGGCAACAGAGGGAGACTCCATCTCAAAATAAATAAATACAAGTAAACTTTTTTTTATCAGGACTTCATTAGTACAGTATAGATGTACAGTAACTATTGTAGGCCTAGACTTTTATCAGACCACTTTCAGAATCTTCCCCAGCCCAGCTGTCCCTGACCCTTTCCCCAGGCTCCTGGTCCATCATTGTAGGGATGTATCCTGACTGTTTTACGTCCTAAGGTTATTTCATCAGGAACCAGGGGCTCCACTCATTGGCTTATTTACACCTTGGAATCAAACTTAGAGTTGGAATTCTAACTGTAGTTGGCTCAGCTGATTTATCTTATGTAGGAGACAGTTTAGTAAGTCAAAATATTTTTCTATCCAGACTTCTCAGGGCAGACACACTACCTCCGTGCGCTGTCATCTTAATTCTATGACCTAAGGAAAGTTACATAAGTTATCTGTGCTTACATAGTTGCCATGCTATTTATTTTCATCTTGCTCAGGCTTAAATAGCTCTGATAGCCATTTCATTGGTTGTGATACTGTGTGGGGGACTTTTTAACTTTCTTCCCTCCATATCTGAGCCCATTTTGGTTTTCATTGTTAGTTTCTGTTTGAGGACAAAGTATTTCATCTTCTCTTTTATGTACCTCAAGAAAAAGGGTGCAGAAGAAATAAGTTTGACTGAGACAAGCAAGACACAGGCTGCCTTAGAAAACCTGGATCCTGCTCTCTTTGCTGAGTTGTTGTTCACTCTATCTAGGTGAGAATTATATCTTATTCGCATAGGGGAATATCGGCAGACATCAGTTCCCACATCTTAATGAGTATCCCTAGAGGCTTCACTTTCATGAGAGTCAGTCCCATAGTTCACCTTCCCCATGTCATCTGCCTTTCTCTCAGCCACTTCTAGCAATGTAAAGTGAGAAAACGGAACATGTACGAAGACCCATTGAGTTTGCTTATCTACAAATTTGGGGATATTCATGTTAATCTCAGAATTGGTATGTTTATCAGTATAGCTTGAAGTGGGTAAATGGATGAGAGGGCAGAGTCAGGATGTAACCCATTCATTCTCTTCTGCTCTGTTTCATAGTATGTCTTTGTGTGCCTGTTTTTTATGTTTCACTTTTTAACTTAAGGGTATGCCCCCTTCATTTGTTGGTTTTTGAATTGGTAAATTTTCTTGATTTTTTTTTTAAACAGATATTAAGGTAGAAAATGTCTGTGATGTAGTTAGCCCCTTGGACATCTCAGTAATCCCCCAAACATGTGCGTTTTCCTCCACAACTGCTTAGCTTTTGATATGCTGCTAGAATCAGGTGCTCTAGAGAATATTTCCAAGTCACTGAACCTGAGAGTCCCCTTAATTCATCTGCCCCTCATTGTTGAGGTGTATTCCTTCTATAATTGGTTACTTCATTCATTACATGATTTTTCCTCATTTTAGTCTCTGAAATTAATCTCAAATTCAACTTTTGTTAGTTTTTTTGAGTGCAATGGCACGATCTCAGCCCACTGCAACCTCCACCTCCTAGGTTCAAGCCATTCTCCTGCCTCAGCCTCCCTAGTAGCTGGGATTACAGACACCTGCAACCACGTCCAGCTATTTTTTGTATTTTTAGTAGAGAGGGGGTTTCACCACATTGGCCAGGCTGGTCTTGAACTCCTGACCTCAGGTGATCCACTGCCTCAGCCTCCCAAAGTGCTGAGATTATAGGCGTGAGCGACTGCACCTGGCCCAAAGTCTCTTTCATCTATATAATTCTAATAAAAGTAATAATATCATCCTAGATAGATAATAATTTCCTTTAAACTGTCGTAATGAAAGACCACAGTCTCTGCAATTAACCTCTGCTTTGTTCTGTGACAGTTTTTATGATCGGAAATTTCTTCCTGATTTTTATCCTGAATCCCTCCTACTATAGGTCTTCTTTTATTTTTCTCAATTCTCTTAACAGGCTATTTGTCTTCCTTACCTAAATCATTCCCAGACAGGTGAAGTCTTACTGGTGAAAGCTTAGAAAGCACTTCCATCAGTAAAAACCCTTTCTCCGACTTCTAAATCATTAATGCACATGGTAAATGAGACGAGGCATGGTACTAACACCCAAAGGCAGTCCATTAAAAATTCTGTGTCTCAGGGAGATAAGAGGAACTAAACTGCTGTAGTTGCAGTATCTGGTATTCCTTACTTTTCTATTCTAAGTTTTAACCTTCTAAGCTTCACTCAGAGAGAAGATGGCATGGCTAAAGATATTTCACTAATAAAAGTGAAATCATTTATGTGAATTTAGGGCCTTTTTCCATTTTAGGCCATCAGCAATGAGTTGCCATATTGTCATATTCCCACAGAATCCTATTCAACATACCTGCCTATCTAGAAAGTTAACATTTTTTTCATTTCTTTGATTTTTTAAATCAGTTTTTTAATTCCAGAAGCAATAACTGCACATACATTAACATTAAAAAAAAATAAGATAAGACAGATAATTAAAATAAAACTATTTTCCTCCCCACTCATTCCAACACTTCCAAAAATTTATCATGATTAATCATAGTTTTTCCAAAATCTTAAGATATATGCATATATATCCATAAAACATGATACGTTAACTTTGTGAACTGTTCCACACCTTGCTTTTTTCACTTAAGAATTTGTCTTAGATAGACTTTTCTTTTTTTTATTTTTTTGATGACAGAGTCTTGCTCTGTTGCTCAGGCTGGTGTGCAGTAACATAATCATGGCTTACTGCAGCCTTGACCTCCTGAGTAGCTGGGACTACAGGTGTGCGCCACCATGCCCAGCTAATTTGTGTATTTTTAGTAGAGACAGGGTTTCGCCATGTTGGCCAGGCTGGTCTCAAACTCCTGGACTCAAGTGATCCTTTCACCTCCACCTCGCAAAGTGCTGGGATTACAGACATGAGCCACCACGCCCATCCATCTTAGGTATCTTTCCATGGCAGCACTTATACTTCTATTTTATTCTATTTAATGGCTTACCTAGTATTCTCCTGGGTCCTTTTATCTCAGTCAGAATATTTTGGGCTTTAAGTAACTGTTAAATAAAGTGGCCTGCATAATAAAGGCCTTTATTATTTCTCACAAAAAGAAGCTTAGAGTCAGGTTTAATTCAACAGTTTCATAATATCATAAAGATCCAAGTATGCTGCAGGCTAATTCAACAGCTCAGTAATGTCATGGAGATTCAGTCAGATTCCTTCCTCTGTTCTGCTATTCTCAGCTAAAGGTGAGAAACCGCATGTCCTCAGGATGGCTGCAGCAGCTCTGGGCATTATGCATCACACAGCCATATCCACAGGCAATAAAAGGACTGTTCCTTCCCATGGGCCTCTTTTTTGAACTAAGGAACATCTGCAGATCACATTTGTCAGGACTTAATTACATGTCCATGCTAAAACCAATCTTTGGTCAAAGGAAATGAAACCACCCTGATTAACTTACATGAAGGGTTGGCAAACGATGGCTTACGGGTAAAATCTGATCCATTGCCTGTTTTTGTATGGCCTGTGAGCTATGAGTTTTACATTCTTAAAGGGTTGGTAAACAATAAAAGGAAGACTACTTTGTGATGTAAGAAAATTACATGAAATTCAAAGTTCGATATCTATGAAGAAAGTTTAGGTATTCTTAAAGAATGTTTTTACACTACAACAGCAGAATTCAGTAGTTGGAACAGAGGCCGTAGGGCCCACAAAGCCTAAGATATTTACTCTCTGGTCCTTTACAGGAAAAGTTTGCCAACCTCTGGCTTAGATGATCACCTGAGGCCAAGGAGCCTCTCCCTTGAACACAAGACTCCCTTAAACACAAGACTATGTAGTCAGTAAGCACAAACAAAACTGGCGCTTTCCCTAGGCAAGGCTGGAAAGGGGGAGAAGAAATGGATTTGGATAGGTAGTCAACAATGTCTGTCTCATGTTACCACACATTTTCTCAAGAAATTTCAATCAGCTCTCTGAGAACAGCTTCATCTTTAAATGAATGTTCATAGGTAACAGCAACTCATGCATCAATGTTGGAAAGTGAGCTCGTTTTCACATTGCTTCAGGTTAGGCAGAAGGTTTGGTAAAGGGATTAACTTAATCGTTTCCTTGTTGTTTACAAAAAGAAGCCCCAGTTGGCATGCCACATAAAATCTTCTGTATCTCACTCTTGTTTACATTTCCAACATCCCCTGCCACCGCAAGTACATGACTCTATCGCTCCTTCCATTGTGAAACACTTGAAATTCCCTGAGTTTATGAAGACTTTTCCTGCTACATTGCCTTTGTCCATGCTGTTATTTCTACTTGGAACACCCTTTCTTCTTGTCCACCTGGACAATTTCTTAGGTGAAACTTTAAGACCTAACTCAAGTGTTACTTTCTTTGAAAAACCTTATAGGAGCACATTTGGGGCTATCTTACTTTGTTGTCTTGGCTTGGGTTGCCTAAAAAGAACCTAAACAAGGGTGCTCTCTCTTTCATTTATTTTGAGAGGTAACACCAGAGAACAAGAGTTGGGGGTGGGAGACCAGGAGTAAACCGCAACAAGAAAACCGATACAGAGGTGCATTATTTAGCTGGTTACCTTTTTAGGCAGTGGGGACTTGGGCCTGCTGGAGAGCTTCTGAGGAGCCAAAATTCAGAATTGTTTGCTGAGACACAGAAGAAGGGATAATCTTATCCTCTACTGATATGCAGTTGCACCAGGAAGTGTTTGCTCCCTCATACTCCCGTGTTTGCACAGCAGAGAAGCCTCAGGGTAGAAAGCAAAAGATACCTAGTGCAACTATCAGATGTCATCCTGGCTCAACTGGTAGCTATGGGTATGAAATGGGCAAAATATGTCTGATATACCCCATATTGTGTATTTCTCAGATCTGCTAGGAATCTTCATCATATGTAGTCTGGTACAGAGCCGTCAAGGTGGTAACTGACGGCAATACCTATGGAAGATATTATACAAAAGTGTTGGAGGAACAAGCAACAGTTCCTGATGTAATTGTTTTCATAATTGATACTCATCCTCTCTCTTTTCCACCACAACTTGACCTAGGTTGTTTGCCTAGTGGATTGCCCAGCTCTTCATCCTGGAGGGGCTGGTACCTTTAGTTTCTTTGGCATTATTGGATAAGGGCTGTTGCATTTTCTCATTTGTGATACCACTGGGTATGAAAACACGTTGCTACTCACTGACTAGCCATGTCCATTGGCACGATGTCATCAGTATAGCACAATATTCTGCAGAATGCCAAACTGATCAGTGACCTATGGACAATGTATATTGTGATGCAGAGCAAGAAAGTTAACATAGTCCTGCAGCAAGCAGTGAGTGTGTGCTGCTCTTCTTCCCGCATAAAAGACAACTTCTTTTTTTTTTTTTTTTTGAGACGGAGTCTCGCTCTGTCGTCCAGGCTGGACTGCTGTGGTGCAATCTCGGCTCACTGTAAGCTCTGCCTCCCACGTTCACGCCATTCTGCTACCTCAGCTTCCCGAGGAGCTGGAACTACAGACGCCCGCCACCACACCCGGCTAATTTTTTGTATTTGTAGTAGACACGAGGTTTCACCGTGTTGGCCAGGGTGGTCTCAATCTCCAGACCTTGTGATCTGCCCGCCTCAGCCTCCTGAAGTGCTGGGATTACAGGTGTGAGCCACCATGCCCGGCCAAAAAGTAACTTAATTTGCTCCTTTTTATTCATAGGGATTGAGAGAAACCTATTCACTAGAGCAATAACCACATGTCAGGCACCAAATACTGTTGTCACGTTCTAGTAAATATACAACACCCCACATAGCACCTATGATTGGGGCTATTTTTAGATAAAGCTTACAATAGTCCACCATTATTTCCTATGATGGATCTGGTTTTTGCACTGGCCAAACAGGCTAAATAGGCAAATTGAACCAACATGTCCACATCCATTGAGTCTTGGAAGGTGACGCTAATCTTTGTATTTCCTCTCAGGAAGTTGTATTCCTTCTAATTCACTGTCTTAGCCAGTGAGAGTGTGCAGTTTCAGGGACTTACCCTGGTTGTTCCTATCATAACAACTCTCACTACACGTCAGGAAACCAAGGTGAGGGTTCTTCCAGTTGTTAATATAAGCATTCCAATTGTTCACTTGGGAAACTAGGCATATAAGCAGAGGATGTGTCTGTGACTCTGTTAGACCATAGTGAAATGAACCTGGACCATCTGTTCTCTGTGCCCACTCCACTTGGAAGCATGTTTCTAGCTTCCTGGTATTAACATTAGCTCAGAACCTATTATGCAACCAGCCTCGAAATGTCTGAATGGTTCCCTTTACTTTTCTTTTCTTTACCTTTTTTTTTTCTTTTTTTTTTTTTGTTTGAGACAGGGTCTCACTGTCTCCCAGGCTGGAGTGCAGCGGCATGATCACAGCTTACCCACCACAACCTCTACCTACCCAGGTCAGTCAATCCTCCCCTCTAGCCTCCCAAGTAGCTGGGACCACAGGCATGCACCACCAGACTCAACTAATTTTTGTATTTTTTGTAAAGATGTGTTTTTGCCATGTTGTCCAGGCTGGTCTCAAACCACTGGGTTTAAGCAATCCTCCTGCCTCAGTCTATTAAAGTGCTGGAATTATAAGTGTGAGTCACCATGCCCAGCCCCCCCTTTTTTTTTCAACATACAGTGATATGGTTTGGCTCTGTGTCGCCACCCAAATCTCATCTTGAATTGTAATCCAGATTGTAATCACCAGGTGTCGAGGGAGGGATCATGTCAGAGGTGATTGGCTCACGGGGGTGGTTTTCCCTGTGATGTTCTCATAATCGTGAGTGAATTCTTATGAGATCAGATGGTTTTATAAATGGTAGTTTTTCCTGCATTCTCTGTCTCCCTCCTGCTGCCTTGTGAAGAAGGTGTCTGCTTCCCCTTCACCTTCCTCCATGATTGTAGGTTTCTTGAGGCCTCCCCAGCCATGAGGAAGTGCAAGTCAATTAAACCTCTTTCATTTATAAATTACCCAGTCTCAGGCATTTCTTTATAGCAGTGTAACAACAGACGAATACATATAGTTTCTCCATAAATGGGTTGTCTTAGTCTGTGTTGCTGTAAAGTAATACCTGAGGGCTGGGTAATTTATGAAGAAAAGAGATTTATTTGGCTCACAGTTCTACAGACTGTACAAGAAACATGGTACCAGCATCTGCATATGGTGAGGGCCTGAAGCTTCAACTCGTGGTGGGAAGGGAAGGGAAGCCTGTATGTTCAGAGATCACATGGAGAGAGAGAAAGCAAGGAAAAGGGAAGATGTGCCAGGCTCTTTTTAAAACCCAGCTCTGGCAGGAATTAATGGAGTGGTAACTCACTCATCCCTGAGGGACGACATTAATGTATTCATGAAGGATCCATCCACATGACCCAAACACCTTCCAAATAGGCCCTATCTCCAACATTGGTGATCAAATTTCAACAAGAGGTTTGGAGGGGACAAACATGCAAACCATAGCGTGGATGTGTGTCCTTTTGTGGAATGAATGGGGAAATATGTAGTGAATATACTTTGTGCTATTATTGCAGGGCCTTTACTCCGCTTTCCTTTCAGGTGATGGGCTCTGGTTCTGAGAAGTCCCTTAGTCTGTAAACTGGCTGAGGGGCTGCAATTTTCCAATGAGACAGCTGACATCAGCCTTCTGCTCACCAGCTGTCGGTGTTTTCTTTTCATGTGTACAGGTCAAGTAATACGCTAGTTGATGCTCATTTAACTTGCCCCAAGAAACACTATGGTCTTATTAGTCACTATCACAGAGCCCTGTGGGTGAAGGCATTCTGGTTGCCACTCTGGACTTGCAGCCCATTATTATAATTATATACTGTTTCCTTCTGTCACTCAAGCACTACCATCTGGCCTTTGCTATTTTGGATTCTTATCAACCCAGTTGATATTAGGGAGTCCAGTTCCATAATATCATCTCTTATTGTCAACTACAGTGGATGGCCACCACGGAACTTCCCACGGATGCCAATGGCACCCTCACCAGTGTATTTCTTACTTCCCCGGAGATGGGTATGTCCTCTGAACACTTAGAAGGAATATTTGGTCACATGGTGGGTTCTCAGATCATATATTACAAATTTACTCTAACATTCTAACCTCCTGGATCCTTCTGACACCTTTCTCTAGACAGTCAAGGTACTTCTAGAATCTCTCTCTCAATTTGCTATAGGCCCTCATCCTGTCCAGGCTTCAGGGAACCATCCCAGCAGTATATTAGGTCCAGTTCCATGTGTCCTTGCCATATCATGAAACTCCAAGTGTTTTCCAGAGTCAATATGTTCTCTCCTGTCCACCTTTATATTCTCCCCTCCCTGGCCTGACACTTTCAAGACCTACTCCCATGCTTGTATCCCCTTTTCCTTCAGGTAAATATTAGCCAGGTTTACCATTCCTTGTTTAGGTATACACTGTTCCTCATCTGAAGTATTTGCAGGGTCTCCACACAAGGAGAGGCTGTTCTGCTCCAGCAAAGCAGAAGGAGCTACTTTTTCCAAAACGGAGTTCAGAAGAATCTGGGAGTGGAAATTTCTCAGGCTTGTCCACCTAAATCCTACCACTACAGGTCTCAGGATTCCATTCTTTCCCTACCAGGACCTTGCCTTTGGCATAGAAGACTTGTCCAGGGAGTGCATTTCCTTTGTAGCTATGTTACCTTAAAGGTCAATCCTGGGTCTCATAATCAGCAGTTTGCTCTAGGGATACAGAAGACAAGCATCTCTTTAAATACTACCTTAGAGACTTTCTGTATTTCATGGCCTGCCTTGGAAGTTGGTAACTTGAACCTGTCACTTACAAAAGGTTAGGGGGTGGCGGGCGATCTTAATGAGCCCTTAACAAAAGTGAGCCAATCCACACGTCTTATGATTACCATTGCCTTCAAATCGTTCATAGACCATCCCTATTCCATAAGAAAATGCTTGACTTTCCACCTATACCTCATCCCAGTCATCCACCAGTGAAAGTCTTGGTGATGCTGATTCAGGTAAGGGGTTCACACTGCACACTCTTTCCACCAGCAGTGGAGGAGTCTGATCGGTGAGTAATTCAGTTCCAGAATTCCTTCCTGGGGACAAGAGGTCTACTTTCTAGGTCTACTCCTTATATCAAATGTCTTAGGTTCCCCCAAAACGTAGAGTCTGAGAGAAGGGCTTGCATACAATGGGCTTACTTTGGAAAGAGATTCCAGGGTACAGGAGTGGGGACCTGGGGGAAAATGGTAAATGGAAGGGAAGAAAGCAAATCCAAATGGTGTGTTACTGAGCTGGTCACTACTATGGGAAACTGGAGCGTGGTCCTGCTGGGGGCCCTTTGAAAAACTGCATAGAGTGGGCTTCAGAATTGTCAGAATTGTCTGACACGGAAGAGGCTATTGATTCACAGGTTCTACCCTTCAGTGGTAGAAGATTGCCCCAGGAAATGTCCACTCCTTCACTCTTCCTGTCTGTGCATGTGCCAAAATAGCTGGATGGGCTTCTGCAGGCATTCCATGTGGTGGTGGCAGAGGAGCCTCACTACAAAAAGCAAGAGATGCTCCGTGCACTTGAGGCAACACGATGTCAGAGCATAGTTGGCAGCAGCAGTAATGTGTGGAGCAAAAAGGTGAGCCAAGAGAATATGAGGAAGGAATAAGAGATGCTGGACAAACTTGTACACCTCTTTTATTGTACTAATCGGACTATGTCACAGGTATTGCTCTGTGAGACTGTCGCCAATCCTAGATGCTAAGCACTTTTCAAAAAGGGACATGGAATAAATTGGCATTATGTGCCTCTTGAAATGATGCATTGAGAAGAAGACAATGTCACTTCTTTGATATTCCTACCAAAAGGCATATCTTGAACGTAATCATGAGGAGACATCTAATAAACACACATCGAGGCACATTGCACAAAATTTATAGTCTGTACTCTTAAAAAATGTCAATATCATGATGGATAAACTGGGGAATTGTTCCAAGTGAAATAAAAATTGAATACAACATCTAATCCAGACTTTGTTTTGTTATAATAGACATTATTTCGGGACCACTGGCAAAAGGATGTGTATATAATCTATAGATTAGACAATACTTTTGCATTAATGTTAATTACCGATTTTGATCATTATTCAATGGTTATGTAAAAGAATATCTTTGTTTTTAGGAAATATAAGACGAGGTGTTTAAAAATAATGGAACATCATGTCTGAAATGCTCAAAGAGAAAATGATAATAAAATGTTAATGTTTGAGGAATTTGAGAATGTAAAGGATATGTGGCATTTTTTGTATGGTTACAGCAACAAAGATCTGTGATCTGACCGACCAAAATAGATGCCCCTTTATCAACTAAGATAGACCCTAAGGTTAAGGAAACAAAAGTTACCTACAGGTTGAGGGTTCAGAGCTTGGCTGGCATGGCAACTTCCTAAATCCCTATGGCTACAAAAAAAAAAAAAAAAAAAAAAAACCTGGCCGGGCGCGGTGGCTCACGCCTGTAATCCCAGCACTTTGGGAGGCCGAGGTGGGCGGATCACAAGGTCAGGCGATTCAGACCACAGTGAAACCCTGTCTCTACTAAAAATACAAAAAACTAGCCGGGCGCGGTGGTGGGCGCCTGTAGTCCCAGCTGCTGGGGAGGCTGAGGCAGGAGAATGGCGTGAACCCAGGAGGCGGAACTTGCAGTGAGCCAAGATCGCGCCACTGCACTCCAGCCTGGGCAACAGAGCGAGACTCCGCCTCAAAAAATAAAAAAAACCTTCTCTCTTGCTAAACTCCCTAATAATAGGAGCTACCAGGAAAATTATCAGACCCCTCCTAACTCTGATTTGCTACCCAGACCACTGCAATGCTGATTGGACAGAGAATCTGCTTTACAAACATTCTTTCCTAATAAGCAACTGCAGACCTTAAACTTCAGCCAGTTTATAGAGACTGCGTACAAAGTGTCTTTGTGTTCGTAGTTTACCTTTGATGTAAAGAGCCAATTACACCTAATTCTAATGCTAAAACCCCTCCCCAAAGTGAACATGAGATATATGTTACATACATGTTTGCCCATTGTATGGGACTCAACTCCCCTCATAAATATGTATAGCTTTTCCCCTAAACCTGCTGAACATGTGTGACTCTATTGTGTAATACAGATCCTGTGAGGCATAAAACCAACCTGCCTTTTCACTCTTTGAAGAGAGCACCTTTGGTATACACCAAAGACTGTCCTTTCTCAGTCTGCAAACTGGTATCACTATTAAAACTCTTCTTTCTACTGTTCAGGCATCATGGTGGGCTTTTGGTTGACATATCTGAAATTATGTCAAGATGTGAATTTTAAATTTTAGGCAAAAGAAATGGATATATATATATTTATTTATATATATGGGTATATACATATATATGAATCTATCTATCCATATATCTATCAAGCACCTAGCACAGTACCTAATGTCATATAGTAGGTTATCAGTAAATGTTCTAGAAGTCAACAGAGAAGTGCTCTGAAGCAAACCAAGGGCAGGTTTCTAGGTGACCTAGCACTTCCTTTTCCTGTGATGATAATGCAGGATACCCTGTTCAGGATTTGAGCTCTTTCACCATAAGCTAACACAGAATTTCCAAATAAAACTGTGCTTTAAAAATGTAGGTTGAATCAATGGGCAACTGGGCAGCTATGTAAAAATACAAAGATTATATTATTGGGCGAGTGCAAATAAACTCACATAAAGTGAAGAGGTAAAAAAGTCTGTATACTCTGGAATTTACTACAATGGTCACATGTGGAAAGAGAATGAAAATAGGCCAAAAAAAAAAAGAAATAGGAATAGTTGTTTAAGTAAAGGAAATATAGATAGAATTCTCTGGAAATGGACTTAATTTTTATTAAATGAAAACAAGAATACAGATTATGTCTTATTCGTATACATATTGCCAGTGGCCCTCTCTTCTACCAGGTAGGGAGAGCTTTCGTGAGAAGGAAGCCCACACTCAGAAAAGCATGTGAGAGCTGGAAGGTAAGACAAAGCCCTGAAGAGTCAGCATTGGTCTCATTGATACTTGAGAATTGTTAATCTCTCAGCTTCCCTTTATGTAAACTGTTGAATTCTTTTTTAGCCAGAACTAGTTAGAGTAAGACCTTGAGCTTATATTGGGGCTCAAACAGCAACATCTCTAAATGAAGACATCAGAAATCCAAGTTTTTTCTCTGACCTTTTCTCCCCTCTGGTCTGTCAGTCTCATTCTTCCCTGAGGCTCACCATAAAAGTGAGAATTTCTCTTCCCCAAGGCAGTCATAGAAACCAGAACCCTTTTCCCCTAAAGCTAGCCATAAAACCTAAAAATATTATTCTAACTTGCTCCTCTCCTTTTCTGAGTAAAAACTGGCCATAGAGAAATTCTCTGACCTGCTTGTTTAACTGTAGGTCGTAAGACCCCCATTCCAGAGAGGGTCCTGCCCTATACCTGGAGGGAAGGAGTACAACACAGTGAGGCCAAGAAGAATCTAGACAGACAGGCCTTGTTGGGTTTTCCCAACTCGGTGTTAGCATTAGATCATACCTTTCTTATCCACTTGTATTTCTGTGTGGCTGTCCATAGTCCGGTGAACTTAAGCATAAAAATGAACAATTTCTCCTGTGCCTTTGGGTCTGAAGGCTCTCATATATACATGCTAAATAAATTTGTATGCCTTTTCTCCCATTAATGTCTTTTGTGATTTGGTTTTTCAATAAAACTTCAGAGGGCCAAGGTGAGCACTCCTTTGACCCCCACACTTGCAACCAAAACCACCACCACCACCAAGCATACAAAAACTAACAGTTTGTTTGTTATACTCAGGATCTTCTGCATGTTGGAGATCTATTTACCTTGAATTTTAACAAAGGTAAATAGGTCTTTTGCTTAATTTTTGTGTGACATTCCTGTACTTAAAGTCTCCCCAGAACTAGTGATTTTCTCTTTGCATTTGACTAGCATCTTTTGTTTTTTTTCACAGCTGCCCCTGAGATCTGGGCCAATCCCAGCTTTCTAGTTTTACACATGGCATAATCATTTTGTTTCTTACCTCTTATATTCTTACATAACCTCTGAAAAAATGCTTTCCATATTGTTGGCATTGAGCGAACCCATCCTCTGTTTTTTATATTTTTGAGATTTAAAGCTACAAGAAACCATATTATTGTATCATTTTTGAAAGATGATGTGAGGGGATTCAGGGCGTCATGGTGGATGGGAGGCAGGACTATATAGCATGCAGAGGCTTGCATTGTGAATTTTAGCTGCAGATCAACTGCAAGAACAAACCAGCAATCCTGAGAGGACCTACAGACCCTCTGAAGGAAGCAGACTACTTCTGCAGGACCTGGGAGACACCCCAAATACTGTGAGTGCCACAAAAAACTGCAGAAGTGGGAAAGGGAGACCCTCCTCTTCTGAACACACACCCCAACTGGAGAAGCTAAAGGTCTATTTCTGAGAGAAGTTTCCGACTTTACCTAGAGCAGAGTCAAGTTAGAGAGATGAGCAAAATACAGACATAGAGGAAGCAGCAGAAAGGCCCTGGGAGCTTGCTGGGTCCCCAGGCAACCAATTCCTGCCTGGCACCACAGGGATCCAACAGGAGGGTGGCCAGAGGAGCAGGGGTGAAACTCCTCAGGGAGAAGGAAAACTCTAGCTGAACTTTGTAACAATTTAAACAGGGTGAGAAGCCTCCTGGCCAGAACTAGGGGGAGGGTGAGAATTCAGTGTGCAGACTTCACAGGCTGAGGAAGATCTAGAGCCCTTTTCTTTCACAGCTGGGAGGCAAATAGCCTCGGGCAAATCTTCAAGCCCGTCTTGCCCTCTGCCTGGAAAGAGACTCGGGGTCGTTGAGGCAGGCACAATGGGAGTGAGACCAGCCCTTCAGTTTATGTGGGAGCTGGGTGAAGCCTATGACTGCCGACGTTCCCCCATTTTCCTGACGACCTGCATGACTCAGCAGAGGCAGCCATAATCCTCCTAGGTACACAACTCCAGTGACCTGGAAATATCACCCCCATCCCCCATAGTGGCAGCAGCAAGACCTGCCCAAGGAGAGGCTGTGCTCAGACACACCTAACCCCACCCTGATGGTCCTTCCCTATCCACCCTGGTAGTGGAAGACAAAGGGCATATAATCTTGGGAGTTCTAGGGCCCCGCCCACCGCTGGTCCCTCTCCACACTACTGCAGCTGATGGTTTCTGGAATACACCACCACCTGGCAGGAGGCCAGTCAGCACTAAAATAGAATATTAAACCACCAAACCTAAGGACTTTCACAGAGTCCATTGCACCCTCCACCTCCTCTACTGGAATAGGTGCTGTATCTATGGCTGAGAGACCCATAGACAGTTCACATCACAGGACTCTGTGCAGACAACCCCAGTACCAGCCTGTGGCTGGGTAGACTCACTAGGTGGCTAGACCTAGAAGAGAGACAACAATCACTGCAGCTTGGCTCACAGGAAGCCACATCTACAGTAAAAGGGGGAGAGAACTACAACAAGGGAACACCCCGTGGAACAAAAATATTTGAACAACAGTCTTCGGCCCTAGACCTTCCCTCTGACAGAGCCTACCCAAATGAGAAGGAACTAGAAAAACAATCCTCATAATATGACAAAACGAGGCTCTTCACCACCCCACAAAAATTACACTAGTTCACCAGCAATGGATCCAAACCAAGAAGAAATCCCTGATTTACCTGAAAAAGAATTCAGGAAGTTACTTATGAAGCTAATCAGGGAGGGACCAGAGAAAGGCAAAGCCCAATGCAAGGAAATCCAAAACATGATACAAGAAGGGAAGGGAGAAATATTCATGGAAATAGATAGCTTAAAGGAAAAACAATAAAAAATTCAGGAAACCTTGGACACACTTTTAAAAATGCAAAATTCCCTGGAAAGTCTCAGCAATAGAATTGAACAAGTAGAAGAAAAAAATTCAGAGCTCAAAGACAAGGTCTTCAAATTAACCCAATCCAACAAAGACAAAGAAAAACTAATAAGAAAATATGAACAAAGCATTCCAAAAGTCTGGGATTACGTTAAACGACCAAACCTAAGAATAATTGGTGTATTATTCTTCTTCTGAAGAAGAAGAGAATTCTAAAAGACTGAAAAACATATTTGGGAAAATAATCAAGGAAAACTTCCCTTGCCTTGCAAGAAACCTAGAAAACCAAATATAAGAAGCACAAAGAACACCTGGGAAATTAATCACAAAAAGATCTTCACCTAGGCACATTGTCATCAGTTTATCCAAAGTTAGGAAGAAGGAAAGAATCTCAAGAGCTGTGAGACAGAAGCACCAGGTAACTTATGAAGGAACACCTATCAGATTAACAGCAGATTTCTCAGCAGAAACCCTACAAGCTAGAAGGGACTGGGGACCTATCTTCAGCCTCCTCAAACAAAACAAATATCAGCCAAGAATTTTGTATCCAGTGAAACTAAGCATCATATATGAAGGAAAGATACAGCCATTTTCACACAAACAAATGCTGAGCGAATTCGCCATACCAAATCACCACTACAAGAACTGCTAAAAGTAGTTCTAAATCTTGAAGCAAATCCTGGAAACACATCAAAACATAACTTCTTTAAAGCATAAATCACACAGGACCTATAAAACAAAAATACAAGTTAAAAAGCAAAAACAAATAAACAAAAAACCAAAGTACATAGGCAGCAAAGAGCACAATGAAACCAATGGTACCAAGGGGCACACCCAAGATGGCTGAATAGGAACAGCTCCAGCCTCCAATTCCCAGCATGAGCGACACAGAAGATGGGTGATTTCTGCATTTTCAACTGAGGTACCAGGTTCATCTCACTGGGGCGTGTCAGACAGTTGGCGCTGGTCCATGGGTGCAGCCCGACCAGTGAGAGCTGAAGCAGGGCAAGGCATCACCTCACCTGGGAAGCTCAAGGGGGAAGGGAATGCCTTTTCCTAGCAAAAGGAAATTGAGACACACAACACCTGGAAAATTGGGTAACTCCCACCCTAATACTGGGCTTTACCAAGGGCCTTAGCAAACGGCACACCAGGAGGTTATATCCCACACCTGGCCCAGAGGGTCCCACGCCCACGGAGCCTCCCTCATTGCTAGCACAGCAGTCTGAGTTCTAACTGCAAGGCGGCAGCGAGGCTCGGGGAGGGGCACCCACCATTGCTGAGGCTTCAGTAGGTAAACAAAGCCTCCATGAAGCTCGAATTGGGTGGAGCCCACCACAGCTCAAGGAGGCCGGCCTGCCTCTGTAGGCAGGCTACTACGTGACAAATGCACAAGCTTCAGTAACCGACTCCCTCAACTGGAAGAAAGAGTATCAGTGATTGAAGATCAAATGAATGAAATGAAGCAAGAAGAGAAGTGTAGAGAACAAAGAGTAAAAAGAAATGAACAAAGCCTCCAAGAAATATGGGATTATGTGAAAAGACCAAATCTACGTCTGATTGGTGTGCCTGAAAGTGACAGGGAAAATGGAACCAAGCTGGAAAACATTCTGCAGGATATCATCCAGGAGAACTTCCCCAACCTAGTAAGGCGGGCCAACATTCAAATTCAGGAAATACAGAGAATGCCACAAAGATATTCCTTGAGAAGAGCAACTCCAAGACACATAATTGTCAGATTCACCAAAGTTGAAATGAAGGAAAAATTGTTAAGGGCAGCCAGAGAGAAAGGTCGGGTTACCCACAAAGGGAAGCCCATCAGACTAACAGCCGATCTCTCGGCAGAAACTCTCCAAGTGAGAAGAGAGTGGGGGCCAATATTCAACATTCTTAAAGAAAAGACTTTTAAACCCAGAATTTTATATCCAGCCAAACTAAGTTTCATAAGTGAAGGAGAAATAAAATCTTTCACAAACAAGCAAATGCTTAGAGATTTTGTCACCACCAGGC
>NW_016805433.1:2698124-2703940 GCF_001698545.2 Rhinopithecus bieti
TTTATAAAAAAAAAAAAAAAACCCCCATCAACAAGTGGGCAAAGGATATGAACAGACACTTCTCAAAAGAAGACATTCATACAGCCAACAGACACATGAAAAAATGCTCATCATCACTTGCCATCAAAGAAATGCAAATCAAAACCACAATGAGATACCACCTCACACCAGTTAGAATGGCAATCATTAAAAAATCAGGAAACAACAGGTGCTGGAGAGGATGTGGAAACATAGGAACGCTTTTACATTGTTGGTGGGACTATAAACTAGTTCAACCATTGTGGAACACAGTGTGGTGATTCCTCAAGGATCTAGAAGTAGAAATACCATTTGACCCAGCCATCGCATTACTGGGTATATGCCCAAAGGATTATAAATCATGCTGCTATGAAGACATGTGCACACGTATGTTTATTGCGGTACTATTCACAATAGCAAAGACTTGGAATCAACCGAAATGTCCATCAGCAACAGACTGGATTAGGAAAATGTGGCACATATACACCATGGAATACTATGCAGCCATAAAAAAGGATGAATTCGTGTCCTTTGTAGGGACATGGATGCAGCTGGAAACCATCATTCTCAGCAAACTAGCGCAAGAACAGAAAACCAAATACTGTATGTTCTCACTCATAGGTGGGAACTGAACAATGAGATCACCTGGACACAGGAAGGGGAACATCACACACTGGGTCTTATTGTGGGGTGGGGGTAAGAGGGAGGGATAGCATTAGGAGATATACCTAATGTAAATGACGAGTTAATGGGTGCAGCACCCCAAAATGACACATGTATACATATGTAGCAAACCTGCACGGTGTGCACGTGTACCCTTGAACTTAAAGTATAATAAGAAAAAAAAAAAAAAAAGAAAGCAATGGTACCTCACATTTCAATACTAATATTGAATGTAAATGGCCTAAATCTCACTTAAAAGATACAGAACCACAGAATCGATAAGAACTCACCAACCAACTATCTGCTACCTTCAGGAGACTCACCTAACACCTAAAAGACTCATGTAAACTTAAAGTAGAGGGGTGGAAAAAAGACATTTCATGCAAATGGACATCAAGAGCAAGCAGAGGTAGCTATTCTCATATCAAACAAAACAAACTTAAAAGCAACAGCGGTTAAAGGAGACAAAGATGGATGGTATATAAATTGGACAATATATAAATATTGTCCAACAGGAAAATATTATAATCCTAAGCAGGATACACATTCTATTCAACAGTGCATGGAACTTTCTCCAAGATAAGCCATAAAATGAGCCTCAATAAATTTAAGAAAATTGAAATTATATCATGCATGCTCTCAGACCGCAGAGGAATAAAACTGGAAATAAACTCCAAAAAAAAAAAAAAAAAAAACCATGCAAATACATGGAAATTAAATAACCTACTCCTGAATGAGCATTGGGTCAAAAATGAAATTAAGATGGAAATTTAAAAATTATTCAAACTGAATGACAATAATGACACAACTTATCAAAGCCTCTGGGATACAGCAAAGGTAGTGCTGAGAAGAAAGAATTTAGGCCTAAATGCCTACATCAAAAAGTCTGAAAGAGCACAAACAATCTAGGGTCACATCTCAAGGAACTACAGAAACCAGAACAAACCAAACCTAAACCCAGCAAAAAAAAAAAAAAAAAAAGGAAATAACCAAGATCAGAGAAGAACTAAATGAAATTGAAACAAATAAAATACAAAAGGGAAATGAAACAAAAAATTGGTTCTTTGAAAAGATAAATAAAATTAATAGACCATTAGCAAGATTAACCAAGAAAAGAAGAGAGAAAAATCCTAATAACCTCACTAAGAAATGAAACAGGAGATATTACAACTGACAGCACTGAAATACAAAAGATCATTCAAGGCTACTCTGGACATCTTCATGCACATAAACTAGAAAACCTAGAAGAGATGGATAAATTCCTGGAAAAATACAACCCTCCTAGCTTAAATCAGGAAGAATTAGATACCCTGAACAGGTCAATAACAAGCAGTGAGACTGAAATGCTAATTAAAAAATTACCAACAAAAAAAAGTCCAGGACCAGTTGGAGTCCCAGCAGAATTCTACCAGACAGTCAGCGAATTGGTACCAATCCTTTTGACACTATTCCACAGGACAGAGAAAGAAGGAACCCTCCCTAATTCATTCTATAAAGTCAGCACCACCCTAATATGAAAATCAGGAAAGGACATAACCAAAAAAGAAAACTATAGACCAATATCCTTGATGAACATAGATGCTAAAATCCTTAACAAAATACTAGCTAACTAAATCCAACAACATATCAGAAAGATAATTCACCATGATCAAGTGGGTTTCATACCAGGGAGGCAGGGATGGTTTAACATATGCAAGTCAATAAATGTGATATATCACACAAACAGAATTAAAAATAAAAATCACATGATCATCTCAATAGAGCAGAAAAAGCATTTGACAAAATCCAGCATCCCTTTATGATTAAAACCCTCAGCAACATCAGCATATCAGGGACATACCTTAATGTAATAAAAGCCATCTATGACAAAATCACAGCCAGCATAATACTGAATAGGGAAAAGATGAAAATATTCCTGCTGAGAACTGAAACAAGACAAGGATACCCACTCTTACCACTCTCTTCAACATAGTACTTTAAGTCCTAGCCAGAGCAATCAGACAAGAGAAAGAAACAAAGGGCATCCAAATGAGTAAAGAGGAAGTCAAACTGTCACTGTTTGTTGACTATATGATTGTTTACCTTGAAAACCCCACGGACTCCTCTAGAAAGCTTCTAGAACTGATAAAAGAACTCAGCAAAGTTTCTGGATACAAGATAATGTACACAAATCAGTAGCTCTTCTATACACCAACAGTGACCAAGCAGAGAATCAAATCAAGAACGCAACCCCTTTTACAATAGTTGCAAAAATAAAATAAAATACTTAGGAATATACCTAACAAAGGAGTTGAAAGACCTCTACCAGGAAAACTACAAAACACTGCTGAAAGAAATCCTAGATGACACAAACAAATGGAAGCACATCCCATGCTCATGGATGGGTAGAATCAATATTGTGAAAATGATCATACTGCCAAAAGCAATCTACAAATTCAATGTAGTCCCCATCAGAATACCACCATCATTCTTCACAGAATTAGAAAAAGCAATTCTAAAATTCATATGACACCAAAAGAGAGCTAGTATAGCCAAATTGAGACTAAGCAAAAAGAACAAATCTGGAGGCATCACACTGCCTGATTTCAAACCATACTGTAAGGCCATAGTCACCAAAACAGTGAAGTAGTGGTATAAAAGTAGGCTCATAGACCAATGGAACAGAATAGAGAACCCAGAAATAAACCCAAATACTTACAGCCAAATGATCTTTGATAAACAATAACATAAAGTGGGGACATTTCCCTTTTCAACAAATGGTGCTGGGATAATTGGCTAGCCACATGTAGGAGAATGAAACTGGATCTTCATCTCTCACCTTATACAGAAATTAACTCAAGATGAATTAAGGACTTAAACCTAAGACATGAAACTATAAAAATTCTGGAACATAACATTGTAAAAACCCTTCTAGACATTGGCTTAGGCAAGGATTTCATGACCAAGAACCCAAAAACAAATGCAATAAAAACAAAGATAAATAGCTGGGACCTAATTAAACTAAAGAGCTTTTGTACGGCAAAAGGAAGTCAGCAGAGTAAACAGACAACCCACAGAGTGGGAGAAAATTTTCACAATCTATACATCTGACCAAAGGAATAATATCCAGAATCTAGAATGAACTCAAATCAGTAAGAAAAAAAAGTTCCATCAAAAAGTGGGCTAAAGACATGAATAGACAGTTCTCAAAAGAAGACATACAAATGGCCAAAAAACATGAAAAAATGCTTAACATCACTAATGATCAGGAAAATGCAAACCAAAACCACAATGTGATACCACCTCACTCCTGCAAGAATGGCCATAATCAAAAAAAACAGTAGATGTTGGCATGGATGCGGTGAAGAGGGAACACTTCTATGCTGCTGGGGGGAATGTAAACTAGTACAACCACTATGGAAAACAGTGTGGACATTCCTTAAAGAACTAAAAGTGGAATTACCATTTGATCCAGCAATCCCACTACTGGAAATCCACCCAGAGGAAAAGAAGTCATTATTCAAAAAAGATACTTGCACATACATGTTTATAGCAGCACAATTCACAATTGTGAAATCATGGCACCAACCTAAATGCCCAATAATCAATGAGTGGATAAAGAAACTGTGGTATGGCCAGGTGTGGTGGTTCACACCTATAATCCCAGAACTTTGGGAGACTGAGGCGGGCAGATCACGAGGTCAGGGGTTTGAGACCAGCCTGGTCAACATAGTGAAATCCTGTCTCCACTAAAAATACAAAAAAAAAAAAAAAAAAAAAAAAAAGAAGAAAAAAAATTAGCTGGCATGGTGGTGGTGTGCATCTGTAATCCCAGCCACCTGGGAGGCTGAAGCAGGAGAATCTCTTGAACCTGGGAGGTGGAGGTTGCTGTGAGCTGAGATCACACCACTGCACACTGCACTCCAGCCCGGACAACAGTGCGAGATTCAGTCTCAAAAAACAAACAAACAAACAAACAAAAAAAAACAAAGAAACTGTGGTATATATATGCAATGGAATACTATGCAGCCATAAAAAGGAATGAATTAACAGCATTTTCAGTGACCTGGATGAGATTGGAGACTATTATTCTAAGTGATGTAACTCAGGAATGGAAAACCAAACACTGTAAGTTCTCACTGATATGTGGGGGATATAAGCTATGAGGATGCAAAGGCATAAGAATGATACAATGGACTTTGGGGGCTTGGGGGCAAGAGTGGGAGGGAGACTAGGGATAAAAGACTCAAATATGGTGCAATGTATACTGCTTGGGTGATGGGTACCCCATAATCTCACAAATCACCACTAAAGAATTTACTCATGTAACCAAATACCACCTGTACCCTAATAACTGATGGAAAAATAAAATAAAATACATTAATAAAAGAAAGATAATGTCAGTTTAAAGAGGATGCCAATCTCTGAAACTCTAGTTCTGGGTTTTAAGAGTAACAATGCAGATGCAAGCAGACTGCCACTTTGCATTGTGGAAAAGGGGAGGCTCCATAGGGACCCAGACAAACTGAATATCTTTTCTCGTATCAAAAATCACTATTTCATTATATTTTGAACTTGGCAACAATCTAGTTCTAAATTTAACTGCTGTCTTTAAAAATTTCAGGCATTAGCTGAGTGCAGTGGCTCACACCTGTAATCCCAGCACTTTGGGAGGCTGGGGCGGGTGGATCACTTGAGGTCAGGAGTTTGAGACCATCCTGGCCAACATGGTGGAACCCCATCTCCACTAAAAATACAAAAATTAGCTGGGCATTGCGACAGAGGCCTGTAATCCCAGCTACTCGGGAGGCTGAAGCGGGAGAATTGCTTGAACCTGGGAGGCAGAGGTTGCAGTGAGCCGAGATCGCACCACTGCACTCCAGCCTCAGCAACAGAGCGAGACTGTCTCAAAAAAAAAAAAAAAAAGGCCAGGTGGCTGGGCGCGGTGGTTCAAGCCTGTAATCCCAGTTGGGAGGCCAAGACGGGCGGATCACGAAGTCAGGAGATCGAGACCATCCTGGCTAACAAGGTGAAACCCCGTCTCTACTAAAAAATACAAAAAACTAGCTAGGCGAGGTGGCAGGCGCCTGTAGTCCCAGCTACTCGGGAGGCTGAGGCAGGAGAATGGTGTAAACCCGGGAGGCGGAGCTTGCAGT
>NW_016805433.1:2706277-2718149 GCF_001698545.2 Rhinopithecus bieti
TTTCTTGAGACAAGAACTCACTCTGTCACCCAGACAGATTTTAGTGAAATTTCAGGAGGGTAAAGGGAAAGTTTTTCCTTGGCCTCTATACAACTTATACACCCCTTATTTCCCTGCTTCCAATGCAGTGGAAGTACAACTAGTAGCACACTCTCGGCTCACTGAAACCTCTCTCTCCTACTGGGCTCAAGCAGTCCTCCCACCTCAGCCTCCCCAGTAGCTGGGACTACAGGCATGTGGCACCATGCCCAGCTATTTTTTTTTCTTTTTTTTTTTGTATTTTTAGTAGAGATGGAGTTTTGCCATGTTGTCCAGCCTGGTCTCGAACTCCTGAGCTGAAGTGACAAACCTGCCTTGGCCTCTCACAGTACTGGGATTACAGGCGTGAGCCACCGAACCCGGCCAGAAATATATTTTTAAAAGCCAACAGTGAAGCTGCTTCTATACCTTATCTCCAAGTCCATATATTCTCCTATTGCCATCTTTGAAAGGACAGTAGAAGCTATTTTGCAGGGCCAGGGCTACGGAATTTTCCTCACTTCCTATCTCTGCCCTACAGAAAGCTGGGTTATTTGGAGTAATGGACAGGGGTCTTGATACTCTGTATGCTGTGTCTACAGAGGAAAACATTGCGTGTTATAGTGGGGGCAGCTGTACTTCCCCTGCATTGGAAGCAGGGAAATAAGGGGAGTATAAGTTGTACAGGGGCCAAGGAAAATCTTCCCCTTTACCCTCCTGAAATTTCACTGAAACTTGACTCACAAAAGGCAGATTAATTGGAGAAAAGGCATGCAAATGTATTAACATACAATGGTGGAGAAACGTAGAGTGATTATTCCCAATCCTCAATGGGGTGCAGAAGCTTATATATCATCTTGAGGTTACAGAAAGAATGGGGGCTCACAGCATGACCCAAAACAGGCTATGGTGACAAACCAGGTTATGGTGGCTAGACAGGTCATGGGAGGGAGAGAAGAGGAGGCTTGGCCAGCAAAGGTGGTCTTGCTACATAGATGAAACCTCACAGGTAACAGCCCTCAGAGAGGGTAAATGATGCTAAATATTTCTTCCAAACTTTTAAAGATGTCAGCCTCTCCATTAATCTTTCCTAGATCTGAACAAGGGAAGGCCCGGCTGCATCAATGCAGATTCTCTACAGATGCAAATCTGCCCTGCAGAAGGCAGCTTAACTACTTCTGTTTGTTGACCCTCTGAATAGCCATCTCAAAATATGTCAAAAATATATATACATACATGTGCCAGAAGATGCTTAGACATCCTGAAGTCTTCTGAGGTTGAAGTGGAGCTCATGACTCAGGAAAGAAGATGGTATAGAAGCCATAATTGGGGGAAGTAAGGGTAAGAGGAGGCTGCAACGCCAGCGGAGGAGGCAGGAACCGGAGCGCGAGCAGAAGCCGGGTGGGCACCATGGCTGGGATCACCACCATCGAGGCGGTGAAGCGCAAGATCCAGGTTCTGCAGCAGCAGGCAGAGGTGGCTCGTAAGTTGGTGATCATTGAAGGAGACTTGGAACGCACAGAGGAACAACCTGAGCTGGCAGAGTCCCATTGCCGAGAGATGGATGAGCAGATTAGACTGATGGACCAGAACCTGACGTGTCTGAGTGCTGCTGAAGAAAAGTACTCTCAAAAAGAAGATAAATATGAGGAAGAGATCAAGATTCTTACTGATAAACTCAAGGAGGCAGAGACCCGTGCTGAGTTTGCTGAGAGATCGGTAGCCAAGCTGGAAAAGACAATTGATGACTTGGAAGATAAACTGAAATGCACCAAAGAGGAGCACCTCTGTACACAAAGGATGCTGGACCAGACTCTGCTTGACCTGAATGAGATGTAGAACGCCCCAGTCCCACCCTGCTGCTGCTCCTCCCTCTGACCCAGACTCCGCCTGAGGCCAGCTTGCCCAAAGCTGACCTTTAACTGAGGGCTGATCTTTAACTGGAAGACTGCTTTCTCCTTTCGCCGCCCACTCCTTCCCTGTGTCTTTTTCGCCAAACTGTCTCTGCCTCTTCCCAGACATTCCAGCTAGGCTAGAGGCTGAGCACCTTCGGAAACAACGTTTAAGGGAATGTGAGCACAATGCATA
This sequence comes from Rhinopithecus bieti, assembly GCF_001698545.2. Classification (NCBI taxonomy): domain Eukaryota; kingdom Metazoa; phylum Chordata; class Mammalia; order Primates; family Cercopithecidae; genus Rhinopithecus; species Rhinopithecus bieti. The sequence goes on from NW_016805433.1 coordinate 2,708,384, forward strand.
ATGTCTTTAAAAAGCATGTTGTGATGTACACATTTTGTAATTACCTTTTTGTTGCTTTGTAGCAAACATTTGTAAAACATTCAAAATAATTCCACAGCCCTGAAGCAGCAATCGAATCCCTTTCTCACTTTTGGAAGGTGACTTTTCACCTTAGTGCATATTCCCCTCTCCACAGAGGAGAGGAAAATGTATAGGCCTGCCTTACTGAGAGCCAAACAGAGCCCAGGGAGACTCCACTATGGGAAACCTCAATGCTCTGTACAAAGTACTAGCTAAACTAGAAAGGTGATTCCAGGAGGAGTTGGCCAAACAACAAAAACAAAAAAATGTGCTGTTCAAGTTTTCAGCTTTAAGATATCTTTGGATAATGTTATTTCTATTTTTATTTTTTTTTTTCATTAGAAGTGACCAAATTAAGATGGTAAGACCTCTGAGACCAAAATTTTGTACCATCTCTACCCCTCCCAACTGCTTAACAGAATGGATCATGTCCCCTTATGTTGAGATGACCACTTAATTGCTTTCCTGCCTCCAAGAAAAGAAAGAAAGAAAGAAAGAAAGAGAGAGAGAGAGAGNAAAGGCCGGGTGTGGTGGCTCACGCCTATAATCCCAGTACTTTGGGAGGTCAAGACGAGCGGATCATGAGGTCAGGAGTTTGAGACCAGCTTGACCAACATGGTGAAACCCCATCTCTGCTAAAAATACAAAACTTAGCCAGGCGTGGTGGCATGCTCCTGTAATCCCAGCTACTCAAGAGGCTGAGGCAGGAGAATCACTTGAACCTGGGAGGCAGAGGTTGCAGTGAGCCGACATCGTGCCACTGCATTACAGCCTGGTGACACAGTGAAACTCCATCTCAAAAAAAAAAAAAAAAAAAAAGGCATTATAATGTCAAATTCAAAATTATATATATTCTTTCTTGGAAATTACCTGCAGTACAAAAAAATCCAGCCACAAAAAGAATACAGTTCAGAAAAAAAAAATGGTTAATAAATATCTGATAAGGTGCTAGATCACGTTTTTTATTAAATAAATGCATATTAAAATAACAATGTTATGTCATGTTTTACTGCCAGATTGGCAAAGATTAAAAACAGACACTCTCCGACACATGCTGCTAGTAAGAGCACAGGTTGGCACAAGCTTTTTGGATGGCATTTTCATAGTATTTATCCAAATTTCAAACACATCTGGTCTTTGACCCAGCGATTCCATATCTAGAAATTTACCGTACAGATATATCACATAAGCATATAACAACATGTATCACAAAGTTATTTATTGTAGCAGTATTTGTAATAGTGAAAATCTAAAATCATTTTAATTGTAGTCCAGAGACAATGAAATATATTACAGTGTATCATACTGTGACATATCTACATGGCATTGACAGATTGTTAAGTAGAGAATGCTAGTTATATGATTGTGTGTGTGTGCTATAAGTCCATTTGTGGGGAAATATTGTACATGCTGAAACATCTGTAATGATGCATATGAAATTGTTGTGACTCCTGCCACTGGAATTTAAATGAGGAGAAAAAAAAAAAAAAGGACAATTTCTTTTTTTCTCAACTATTTCTGTTTATACAAACATACACTACTTTTATAATAAAATATTTTAATTCAGTCACCATTTTGCATTACTACACAATCTGTAAAACAATCTAAAATACAATTAAACTCTACTGTAAAATTAACTGATAATTAAACTTTACATTCACTGTGGGTGGTATTTTAAGATGACAATGAATTGAGGTACAAATGTAGCACAGATAAAAGTCTAGAAAAGTGAAATTTAGGCCAGGCATGGTGGCTCATGCCTGTAATCCCAGAACTTTAGGAGGCTGAGGCGGGAGGTTAGCTTGAGCCCAGGAGTTCAAGGGTAGCTGGGCTACATAGGGAGACCCCATCTCTACAAAAATTTTTAAGGCCGGGCACAGTGGCTCACGCCTGTAATCCCAGCACTTTGGGAGGCCAAGGCGGGCGGATCACGAGATCAGAAGATCGAGACCATCCTGGCTAATGTGGTGAAACCCCATCTCTACTAAAAATACAAAAAATTAGCCAGGCGTGGTGGCGGGCGCCTATAGTTCCAGCTACTCAGGAGGCTGAGGCAGGAGAATGACCTGAACCCGGGAGGCGGAGCTTGCAGTGAGCCAAGATGGCGCCACTGCACTCCAGCCTGGGCAACAGAGCAAGACTCCATCTCAAAAAAAAAAAAAAAGTAAATTAGTTGGGTGTGAAGGTGCATGCCTGTAGTCCCAGCTACTCAGGAGGTTGAGGTGGAAGGATTGCTTCAGTCCAGGAGGTTGAGGCTGTAGTGAGCCGAGATCATACCGCTGCACTCCACCCTGGGTGATAGAATGAGATCCTGTCTCAAGAAAAAGAGTGAAATGTAAAGGTTGGTAGCTTTTTAATCTATATAGATAATGCACAGTAGTAATGTAAATGAACTACTAAACTCAGTTTTATATTATGAGATAAAGTTATTGTAAATGTGATTATATATATATGTGTGTGTATGTGTGTGTGTGTTTTGTATATATAATATATATATATAATATAGTATTTTTTTTTTTTTTTTTTTTTTTTTTTTCTTGAGACAAGAACTCACTCTGTCCCACCCAGACAGATTTTAGTGAATTTCAGGAGGGTAAAGGGAAAGTTTTTCCTTGGCCTCTATATCAACTTATACACCCCTTATTTCCCTGCTTCCAAGCAGTGGAGGTACAACTAGTAGCACACTCTTCGGCTCACTGAAACCTCCTCTCAAAAATACTGGGCTCAACAACACATCCCACCTCAGCTCCCCCAGTAACACATACAGGCATGTGGCACCATGCCCACTATTTTTTTTCTTTTTTTTTTTGTATTTTTAGATAGAGATGGAGTTTTGCCATGAACACAACTACACAACATCGAACTCCTGAGCTGAAAGTGACAAACCTGCCTTGGGCCTCTCACAGTACTGGGATTACAGGCGTGAGCCACCGAACCCGGCCAGAAATATATTTTTAAAAGGCCAACGTGAACTGCTTTATTCTATACCTTAAATCTCCAAGTCCCTATATTCTCCTATTGCCATCTTTAATTGAAAGGACAGTAGAAGCTATTTTGCAGGCCAGGGCTTACAACGAATTTTCCTCACTTCCTTATCTCTGCCCTACAGAAAGGCTGGGTTATTTTGGAGTAAATGGACAGGGGTCTTGATACCTGTATGCTGTGTCTACAGAGAAAACATTGCGTGGTTATAGTGGGGCAGCTGTACTTCCCGCTGCATTGGAAGCAGGGAAATAAGGGATAATAAAGTTGCAGGGGCCAAGGAAACTTCCCCTTTACCCTCCTGAAATTTCACTGAAAAACTTGACTCACAAAGGCAGATTAATTGGAGAAAAGGCATTGCAAATGTATTAACATACAAATGGTGGAGAAACGTGAAGTGATTATTCCCAATCCTCAATGGGGTGCCAGAGCCTTATATTCATCTTTGAGGTTACAGAAAGAATGGGGGCTCACAGCATGACCAAAACAGGCTATGGTGACAAACCCAGGTTATGGTGGCTAGACAGGTCATGGGAGGGAGAAAGAGGAGCTTGGCCCAGCAAAGGTGGTCTTGCTACTAGATGAAACCTCCAGGTAACAGCCCTCAGAGAGGGTAAATGATGCTAAAATACTTTCTTCCAAACTTTTAAAGATGTCAGCCTCTCATTAATTCTTTCCTAGATCTGAACAAGGGAAGGCCCGGCTGCATCAATGTCAGATTTCTCTACAGATGGCAATTGCCCCTGCAGAAGGCGCTGAACTACTTCTGTTTGTTGACCCATCTGAATAGTCCATCTCAAAATAGTCAAAAATATATATACATACATGGTGCCAGAAGATGCTTAGACATCCATGAAGTCTTCTGAGGTTGAAGTGGAGCTCATGACTCAGGAAAAGAAGATTGGTATAGAAGCCATAATTGGGGGAAGTAAGGGTAAGAGGAGGCTGCAACGCCAGCGGAGGAGGCAGAACCGGAGCGCGGAGCAGAAGCCGGGTGGGCACACCATGGCTGGGATCCCACCATCGAGGCGGTGAAGCGCAGATCCAGGTTCTGCAGCAGCAGGCCAATGATGCAGAGGAGCGAGCTGAGCGCCTCCAATGAGGTGAGAGAAAGGCGGGCCCCGGAACAGGCTTGAGGGCTGAGGTGGGGCCTCCTTGAACCGGAGGATCCAGCTGGTGTGAAGAGGAGTTGGGCCCGTGCTCAGGAGCGCCTGGCCACTGCCCTGCAAAAACTGGAAGAAAGCGCGGAAAAACTTTGATGAGAAGTTGAGAGAGTAATGAGTTATGAAAACCGGCCCTTAAAATACTGAAGAAAAGATGGAACTCCAGGAAATCCAACTCAAAGAAGCTAGGCACTTGCCAGAAAGGCCAGATAGGAATGTATGAAGAGTGGCCTCGTAATGGTTGATTCATGAAAGGGAGGACTGGGAACGCACAGAAGGAACAACCCTGAGCTGGCAGATCCCATTCCGAGAGATGGATGAGCAAGATTTAAGACTGATGGAGCCAGAACCTGACCGTTCTAGTGCTGCTGAAGAAAGTCTCTCAAAAAGAAGTAAATATTGAGGAAAAGATCAAGATTCTTACTGATAAACTCAAGGGAAGGCCAGAGACCCGTGCTGAAGTTGCTGAGAAGAATCGATAGCCAACCGGGAAAGACAATTGATGGACTTTGGAAGATAAACCTGAAATGCACCAAAGAGGGAGCACCCTCTGGTAACAAAGGAAACCCTGGCAGACCTCTGCTTGACCTGAATGGAGATGTAGAACGCCCCAGTTCCCCCTGCTGCTGCTCCTCCCTCTTGAACCCAGACTCGGCCTGAGGCCAGCTTGCCCAAAGTTGACCCTTTAACTGGAGAGGCTGATCTTTAACTGGAAGACTTGCTTTCTTCCTTTCGCCGCCCAACTCCTTCTGTGTCCTTTTTTCGCCAAACTGTCCTGCCCGTCTTCCAGACATTCCAGCTAGGCTAGAGCTGAGCACCTTCCCGGAAAATCAACGTTAAGGGATGTGAGCACAAAATGCATAATGTCTTTAAAAAAAGCCATTGTTGGTGAATGTAACACCATTTTGTAATTACTTTTTGTTGCTTTTGTAGCCAAACATTTGTAAAAAATTCCTCAAAATAATTCCACAGCCCTGAAGCCAGCAAATCGAATCCCTTCTCATTTTGGAAGGTGACTTTTTCACCTTAGTGGCCATATTCCCCTCTCCCACAGAGGAGAGGAAAATTATAGGCCCTGCCTTTACTGTGGAGAGCCAAACAGAGCCCCAGGAGACTCCACTATGGGAACCTCAATGGCCTGTACAAAGACTAGCTAAACTAGAAGGTGATTTCCCAGGAGGAGTGGCCAAACACACAAAAACCCAAAAAAATGTGCTGTTTCAAGTTTTCAGCTTTAAGATAATCTTTGGATAATGGTTTTATCTATTTTTATTTTTTTTTTCATTAGGAATGGACCCAATTAATGATGGTAAGAACTCTGAGGACAAAATTTTTGTACCATCTCTACCCCCTTCCCCACCTGCTTAACAGGAAATGGATCATTCCCCTGTATGTTGAGGAATGACCACTTAATGCTTTCTGCCTCCAAGAAGAAAGAAAGAAAGAAGAAGAGAGAGAGAGAGAGAGAAGAAAGAGAGGAGAGAGAGAGAGAGAGAAAAGGAAGGAGAAGAAGGAAGGGGAGGAGGAAGAAGGAGGAAGGGAAGGAAGGAAGGAAGGAAGGAAGAAGGATTGTGTTTTTTTGCCACTTGATTTTAGCCATATTCATCCTCATACCCCTTTTCCGGGTTTTTTGAAGCTGCTGTCTGTAGAAGTGCCATCTCATTGTGGCTTTGTATCCAGTCCAGTGGCTGGAGAACTTTGAATAGCCCCTTATGTACAAACTTTTTAAATTTTATATTATCTTGAAACCTTCTTCTTTGGGTTTGGTGGCACCCTGGCCCCATCGGCTGTGACAGCCTCAGCATCCGGTTGGGGTGGCAGTTTGTTGTCTTTTTATATTCCTTTCCCACAGTCCATTTTCCTTGGTAAGCTGTCTAGGATATGTGTTTAGGTGTACATCCCTGCACTTATTGGCTAAATATTACTCTACCTTTGATGTGGGTCCACGGGGCCCAATGGGAGAAAGAGAAATCAAATAGTGCCCAATGTTTTTGATACTGAATATTGCAGTGTCTTTTTGAAATAAAGAACCAGTCCCCTCCAACCACCTCAAAAAAAAAAAAAAAAAAAAAAGAAGCCCTAATTGTAATTTGGTACAGGAATATTATTTATATTAATATATGTTATATATATTATATATGTGTATATATAAGTATATATATAATATATAAGAGAGAGACAGTGTGTGTGTGTGTGTATATATATATATTTTTTTTGAGACAGAGTCTCATTCTGTCACCCAGGTTAGAGTGCAGTGGCATGATCTAGGCTCACTGCAGCTGCCACATCCTGGGTTCAAGTGATTTTCCTGCCTTATGCTCCCAAGTAGCTGGAATTATAGGCATGTGCCATGACACCAGCTAATTTTTGTATTTTCACAAAAATATTTCTTCCAGACTTGCTTTCCCCATGCTGGCCAGGCTGGTTTTGAACTCCTGATCTCAAGTGATCCACCTGCCTCAGCCTCCCAAAGTGCTGGGATTACAGGTGTGAGCCACCATGCCCAGTCAAGAAATGTATTCTGAGGTAAAATATTTTTATTTCTTTTACTTGCTAGGTTTTGCCTATGACTAGAAGAATAAACTAAGTGTCCTCTACTATATACCTAAAAGGGTATTGGATACAGAACACAGGAAAGAAGATGCTGGAAATGCTGAGATACTGAGGAGGGATCTGTGGACCAACCATATCAGGGCCCTGCAAATAACTGGGTATAGCAGTTGTTTGTTCCCATGTCAGTCTTCCTACCAAGCTAAAATCTCCTGGGATACAATTATCATAGTGATTGTCACATAGTAGGTTCTCATTAAATACAGATTTGGTTAAATGGATGGATCAATAGATGAGTGACAGAAGAAAGACTCCTTAGAGACTTGTGCAAACTCCCTAAATGAAGGGGGAGGATAAAATATTCAGGTGACATGAATCAGAGGGAATAGCAGAAAACCATGCCAGGGAGAATAAGAATGGGAATCTTGAGCTGTCTCAATGTATGGTACACTTGCAGGGCCTTATATACTTGTAACATAGGATAACCCAAAGAAATACATAACTGTAGAAGTCACATAGCTCAAAGTCAAGATGGGGCGCATCTAGATTTCCTCCAAGGAGAGGGAATTCCATTCTTCCTGGATGAGGAGAACTTTGGAGAGTTTGCATAAAATAATTCATGCCATTTGCCTGCTCGGAATATATTACTCCCTACCAATTCTATACCATCTTCTTTCCTGAGCCATGAGCCCCACTTCAAGCCCAGAAACTTTAATATCTAAAGAAATTTCAGGATATCTAAGCACCTTCTGGCACACTCAGGAGCAGAGTTGCTGCTGTTGCCACTATAACAAATACCAATACTCTTATCACCACTGTTATCATGACCACCATAACCACTACCGTTAGATGAGAGTGAAACCATCCAATAGTAAATCAGGATCCTAAAACATGTCTGGGATCTTCGTCAATCAGAATGGTATCTCTTCCTTTCTTGCTTTGAGTATTAAACAGCAGGAGGAGAGCAGAAGGGAGACAGAATTTTCCCTTTAGTTATATCCATATCTATAGATCTATGTTTATATTACTAAAAGTGTATTAGGGAAGCTTCAAGAATTGGGAAAAGAACTTTAAAGACCCAAAAGATTCTAGGGCTTCAGAAATTCAAGCTGGGATTCAATATCTCCAGAATTTTCTCTCTTGCCCTTTCATTTTTGCTTACTTCTGCTTGACTTCATTCTCTCCCATAACAGATGGACTTTCCCCACTGATAGAAAACCTATCTGCCAGCAGCTTGGGCTTATATCATCCCAGTTATTTTCTCCAAAAGAGAGTATATATTCTCAGCTTCATTTTGAAGATTTCCAGGGAAAATTTTCTGAGTGACTTGTTATGTACTTATCCCTGGACCAATCATTATGATCAAAAGGATGGTTTACTTTGGAGTGGGCAGCCTATATAGCATGTCCACTCTTAGGCCAGGGAGTGAAGTCTTATGATCGGCAGCTCCACAAAAACCACATGGGATGCATGGTGGGGGCAATGATGCCCTTCTCCTGAAGGAAGGGAAAGAAAAAAAAATGCTTCAGATGTCCACAAAATAGATAAAAGTAGATAGGTAGGCAGGTAGGTAGATATATATATGGTAGAGAGAGAGAGGAAGCAGGTTCATTAGCTAACTATATAGCTGATAAACAGATGTGTTAGTGCTCATATAGGGTTTAATATTTGTTCTCTTTTTTTAAGATTTATTTTTGCTATCTCTCCTATTCATTTTTTCAAATATATTATAAAATTGTTGTCATAAACCAAAGAAATAGAAAAACCTGTTTATATCTTAATTAGAATTTATGACATCCAGGAGTAATTAGGAAAGAACAGACATCTTCATAACATTAGACTTCCTGTCCAAATGTACAGCATAGCTTTACAACTTTTCACTCATTCAATCTTTTTCAATATCCCAAAAAGTTTTTGTAGATCTTTTATGTAATATAAGTGAGAGATTATTCGCATAATAGCTAGCACCAAAACAGTCTTTGATCAGAAAAACACCTTAATAAGGTAGAGGTAGGGCCTCCACACAGTGTTGTTCAGTCTGTGCACTGCACAACTCTTGGTGCACCATTTACATGGACTACAATGTAAACAAATCCTCTGGAGTTATACACTGAAGCCACTCTGAGAGGAAGATGAAACTATTCACAGGAGCCAAAGCAATGAGAAGGGAGGCTAAGTTGCTTGTATGAGAACATCAGAAAAGTTTACTTTATCTCTTAAATGAGAACAGAAGAGAAAAAATAATCAGAAAGATGGTAAGGCCAAAAGAGAAGCTTGTGGGATGGTGGAAGGATGAGTGGCACATCGGTGAAGTGGCCGGTGAGAAAACCTTGGTGGGATGAACAAGAGACTTTTTAGAACAAGAATGTTCTACAGTTAATTTTCCGTTATTTGAAATCATGAGTAAAATTTCTGCTACTTGGTACGGTGTTTTCATTCAAGGTTAATTTCTGAAGGGAGAAGGGAACAGAAAGCATGGGTTATAACCCAGCTTGTGTCAAGCTGAGATAAAGGAATACACACAATCACGTAGAGAATAGAACAAAAATTCAGGGCCTGGGAATGAGAATTTGAGCCAATCATACCTGAAAGTCAGTGTTCCAGGGTAGGGGGACCCCTGCTGATACCTAAATTGAATTTCTAGTGACTTTATACCACTCTTAGGAGGATTCTGTAAATTACTTCATGTTTTTTTTTTCTTGCCCTTATAAATGGGACCTTATTTTCTATAATATTTTTCTGCCAGTTCTTGCAGATTCCAGAAGTCTGTCGGTCAGTCTATCTCTCTCTCTTTCATTCTCTTGTGCTCTCTCCCTCTCTCTATGTCTGTCTATCTATCTATTTATCTATATTACATGAATATATAAGCATATATGAAATATAAATGGATGGTCTGGTTTTTATCTGATATGATTTCCATTTAGACCAAGTAATTTCTTTTAGCATTGCTTGTAGTCGAAGTCAATTGCTAACAAATTCTCTTACTTTTTATTTGAAAATGTCTTTATTTT
>NW_016805433.1:2718545-2728400 GCF_001698545.2 Rhinopithecus bieti
TAATGCTTCAGTGAACATGGGAGTGCAGGTATCTCTTCAGCATAATTCAGGAATCTTACTTCTGGGTATAATTCCTTTGGATATATACCCAGAAGTGGGATTGCTGAATCATATGGTAATTCTATTTTTAGTTTTCTGAGGAACCTCCATGCTGTTTTCCATAGTGCTATATTAATTTACATTCCCACCAACAATGTACAGGTTCCCTTTTTCCCTTTTCTTTTTTTTCTTTATTTTTGAGACAGAGTCTCACTCTGTCACCCAGGCTGGACTGCAGTGGCAAGATCTCGGCTCACTGCGACCTCCACTTACCAGGTTCAAGCATTTCTCCTGCCCCACCCTCCCAAGTGGCTGTGACTACAGGCCTGTGCTACCACTCCCAGCTAATTTTTGTATTTTCAGTAGAGATGAGCTTTCACCATGTTGTGCAGGCTGGTCTCGAACTCCTGACCTCAGGTGATCCACCCGTCTTGGCCTCCCAAAGTGCTGGGATTACAGGTGTAAGCTGCCACACCCAGCCTCTTTCTATACTTTAAAGATGTTATAGTTTGACTATAATATACATATGTGTGTTTTCTTTATGTTTGTCTTGCCTGTGGTTGGTAAAGCCTCTTGATGTAAGCTGATATCTTTCAAAATTTTTGAGAAATCATTGGAAATTCTTATACTCCCTCATCTATCCTTCTTGGGCTCCAATTACATGTTTTAGAGCATCAATATTGTTCCAAAGGTCTTGGATATTATAGTCTTCATTTTAATCTTTTTTTCCTCTTTGTGTTTTAATTTGGTAATGTCTGTTATCTATTGACCCAAATGTCTTCAAGTTCAGTGATCCTTTCTTTGACCTATCAGTAATCCTTGATATTATTGTGTCAAGGCGGCTGTTAAGCCCATGGAATGAATTATTTGATATCATATTTTTTATTTCTAGCATTTCATTTGATTTTTTTTTGTTTTAGTTTTCATTTATCTGCTGAAATCTCCAGTTCACATGTTGTCAATTTTTTCATTTTATAGATAATTATACAAACACACACACACACCTTGTATCTTATATCTTGTATATACTTAAGTATCCAAGCTGTGTATCAGAGGCCTCTCTGGGATTTTTTGTTTTTGTTTTTTTGAATGTTTCAAGACTTGTTTTTTGGCCTAACATATGATCTATCTTTAAGAATGGTCCAAGTCAGTCATGGTGGCTCACGTCTACAATTCCAGCACTTTGGGAAGCTTGGGCAGGAGGTCACTTGAGCCCAGGAGTTTGAGACCAGCCCAGGCAACAAAGTGAGATGCTATGTCTACAAAAATAAAATAACAGACATGGTGGCATGTACCTGTAGCCCCAGCTGCTTGGGACGCTGAGGTGGGAAGATGGCTTGAACCTGGGAGATCGAGGCTGCAGTGAGCTATGATTGTGCCATTGCACTCCAGCTTGGGCAGCAGAGCAAGACCCTGTGTCAAAATAAAATAAAATGGTCCATGTGCTGAGGAGAAGAATGTATATTCTCTATCCATTGGATGAAATGTTCTGTAAATATATTAGGTTCATTTGTTCTATAGGGCTGATTAAGTCCTATGTTTCTTTATTGATTTTCTGTCTAGGTGATCTACCCAATGCTGAAAGGAAGGTGTTGAAGTCTCCAACTATTATTGTATTGGGATGTATATCTCTCTGTAGCTCTCATAATATTTCCTTTATATATCTGGATGCTCGTGTTGAGTACATATATATTTACAATTGGTATATTCTCTTGCTGAATTGACCCCTTTATCATTATATAGTGACCTTCTTTGTCTCTTCTTTTTTTTTTTTTTGAGACAGAGTCTCCCTCTATTGCCCAGGCTGGACTGCAGTGGCACAATCTTGGCTCACTGCAAGCTCTGCCTCCTGGGTTCACGCCATTCTCCTGCTACAGCCTCCTGATTAGCTGGCACCCACCACCACGCCTGGCTAATTTTTTGTGTTTTTTAATAGAGACGGGGTTTCACTGTGTTAGCCAGGATGGTCTCGATCTCCCGACCTTGTGATCTGCCTGCCTCAGCCTCCCAAAGTGTTGGGATTACAAGTGTGAGCCACCGCGCCCGGCCTTTTTGTCTCTTCTTATAGTTTTAGTCTTGAAATCTATTTCGTCTGATATAAGTATAGCTACTCCTGCTCTTTTTTTGGTTTCCACTGGCATGGAATATCTTTTTCTGTTCCTTCATTTTCAGTCTATGTGTATTTTAATAGGTAAAGTGTGTTTCTTATAGGTAACAGATCACTGGGTCTTTTTCTTTTTTTAACCATTTAGCCACTCTATGTCTTTTGATTGGAGAATTTAATCCATTTATAGTCAACTTTATTATTGATAAGAAAGGACTTACTCCTGCCATTTTGTTCTTTGTTTTCTGGTCCCTTCCTTCCTTCCTTCCTTCCTTCTTTCCTTCCTTCCTTCCTTCCCTCCTGTGAAAGTGGTTTTCTCTGGTGGCATGTTTTAATTTCTTCCTTTTTATCTTTTGTATACCTGTGGTAGTCTTTTTTTTCAAATTGAAAGTAGTCACTATTTATTAACTAATCAGATCACAAACATAAGCATGATAGTCACCTTAATTCATCTTTCTGATAAGCTTGTTGATATGATCTTCTCTGTGGCCAGTATTTCCACCTTCTACAAAATGGGTGGTCTTCTTCTCAATTCCAGCTCATGGAGAGTATGATTTGAAAGGCCACAGAAAGTTATTTGCTTCTTGCAAGCATTTTCCAATAGTATCAATGTCATGAATCAGATCTTCCATGCAGATGATGCCATAGTTACCAAAATATCAAACAATCAAAGTGTTACCTATCAAGACAGCTCACTTCTTATTGAATTTGCCATAACCACACTTGTAGATTGCTGACATCTACTGACTTCCTCACTGTTCACTTACTGACTTCAGGTTTGGGTACCCCCATGTAACATATGGTCCTACAATCCTCAGCATATTAATTGAAGCCTTGTTGAGCTTACCAAAGCTTCCACTGAAAATCTGAAGAAGGTGAAGAAGCTGCAATGCTTTTCAGACCTTTGGGCTCACACCATTGATACCTCTAATCCTGCTGACAAATGCCAATTTGGGCTCTGCAGGAAATAGAAATTGCTAGCATTTTTTTTTTGTCATCCTAGCAATTCAAATTTCAATTCTGTACATTTGCCTATATTCCTTGTGATAGTGCTTAGCTTTTTCATAGATGAGCTTCCTCCTTGCCTTTCAGTGCATCTTTTGGGCAAAATTCTTTCTCAGATGCTTTATCTTCAGCTCTGCAAAATTCCTTCACTTTTTTTTTTTTTGAGGGGATTCTAACACACCAGGAACCTTCTTCTCTTTGATACCCTCCATGGTTCCAGCAGGAAAACAGGCCAACTCCATGTTGGCCTGTTGTAGGTCTTTTTATTTGAGGTTACCATGAGGCTTGCGAATGACATCTTATAACCCTTTATTTTACACTGGTGACAAGTTAACTCTGATTGCAAAAACAAACTAACAAGCAAAGAGAAAACTAATAAAAGCTCTACACTTTAACTTCATCCTTCCCTGCTTTTTAAATTTTTGTTGTTTCTATTTATATCTTATTATGTCATCTATGTCTCAAAAAGTTATAGTTATTATTTTTATAGGTTCATCCTGTAGTCTTTCTACTCAAGATATGAGTAGTTTATACACCACGATTACAGTGTTATTAATATTCTATGTTATTTTGTGTACTTACTAGTACCAGTGAGTTTTGTTCCTTCATGATTTCTTATTGCTCATTAACATCTTTTTCTTTCAGAATGAGGATCTCCCTTTAGCATTTCTTGTAGGTTGGGTGTGGTGTTGCTGAAATTCCTCAGCTTTTGTTTGTCTGGGAAAGTCTAGTTCTCCTTCGTGTTTGAAGGATATGTTCGCTAGATATACTATTCTAGGATAACATTTTTTTTCTTCATCACTTTAAATGTGTCATGCCACTCTCTTCTGACCTGCAAGATTTCCACTGAGAAGTCTGCTGCCAGATACATTGAAGCTCCTTTATATGTTATTTGTTTCTTTTCTCTTGTGAGATGCTTCTAGTATCCTTTCTTTCTCCTTGACCTTTGAGAGTTTGATTATCAAATGTCTTCTGTTAGTCTTATTTAGGTTAAATCTGTTTGGTGTTCTATAACCTTCCTGTACTTGAATATTGATATCTTTCTCTAGGTTTGGAAAGTTCTCTGTTATCTCTTTGAATAAATTTTCTACCCCAGTCTCTCTCTCTACCTCCTCTTTAAGGCCAATAACTCTTAGATTTGCCCTGTTGAGGGCAAATTCATTCTTTCTTATTTTTTTCTTCTCTCCCTATGTATTTTCAAATAACCCGTCTTCAAGCTCACTAATTCTTTCTTCTGCTTGATCCATTCTGCTGTTCAGAGACTGATGCATTCTTCACTTTGTAATTCAATTTTTCAGCTCCAAAATTTCGCTTCATTTTCAAAAATTATTTCAATCTTTTCGTTACATTTATCTGATAGGATTCTGAATTCCTTCTGTGTTATCTTGAATTTCGTTGCACTTACTCAAAACAGCTATTTTGAATTCTTCGTCTGAAAGGCCACATACCTCTGTCATTCCAGAATCGGTCACTGATGCCTTACTTTGTTTGGTGAGGTCATGTTTCCTTGAACACTCTTGATGCTTGTGGATGTTCATCACTGTTTGGACATTGGAGAGTTAGATATTTATTCTAATCTTCACAGTCTGGGCTTGTTTGCACCCATCCTTCTTGAGAAAGCTTTCCAAGTATTCAAAGGGAATTGAGTGCTGTGATCTAAGTCTTTGGCCACTGCAGCCATGTGTGCATTAGGGGGCAACCAAACGCAGTAACATTGTGATTCTTCAGACTCGTAGGGGTACCGCTTTGGTGGTCCTGGGTAATATCTGGGAAAAGTCCCTGGATTACCAGTCAGAGTCTTTTGTTCTCTTTTCTTGCCTTCCCCCAAACAAATGGAATCTCTCTATGTGTGTTGAGCTACCTGGAGTTAGGGGTGAAGTGACACGAGCACTGTGGCACCACCACTGGGACTGCAGTGGGTCATACCAGAAGCCAGCTTGGGACTGGGTCTTGGCTGAGGCTTGTGGCAACCATTGCCTGGATACTGCTGTTTATTTCAGGCCCAAGGGCTCTTTATTCAGCAGGTGATGAACTCTGCCAGGACCGGATCTTTCCTTTCAGAGCAGCAGGTTCCCTTCTGGCCCAGGGTGTGTCTGAACATGTTGTCCAGGAGCTAAGGCCTGGAATGAGGGCTTTGGGACTCTTCTTGGTGCTTTATTTTACTGTGGCTGAGCTGGTATCCAAGTTGCGAGACAAAGTCCTCTTTACTCTCTTCTCTCTTTTCCTCCAGCAGAAGGAGTGTCTGCCAGAGCTGAGAGCTGTGCTTCCTGGAATTGGGGGATGGGGAGTGATGCAAGCACTCCCTTGGCTGCCCCCGCTCATGTCTCACTAGGTGGCATGCACCTCAAGTCCACTGGCTTCAAGCCCGGCACAGCACCAGGACTTGCTCAAGAATTGCAGTCCTGATGGCTTAGACTGCCTTTCAAGTTTATTGAAGACCCCAGAGCACTTTACCAGGCAGTGGTGGGGCTAGCAACTTCTGTGACAAGATCAACAGAGAGAGACTGTCTTCACATAAATAATGTAAAGGAGATTAATCAAGATAATGGAAAAGCTCCAGACATCACATCCTTAAAAAACATCCATCCTGGGATGGATGATTTCCTCTGGCTAGGGCTGCTCTAAATGCTCCCTCCAGAGCACCAGCTGAATTCTGCCCTGTGTTGCTTTCTGCTGTGATAGGCAGCACTGAGTTCCAATGCAAAGTACCACACTCACTCTCCTCTCCCTCCCCCTAAGCACACAGACTATCTCTCTTTGCTGAGTGGCAGTCCTGAGGGATGAGGGAGTAGTGGTGTTGGCAATTCAAGACTGGCTTTCCTACCCTCTTCAGTGCCTCTTTCCTTGATAAGATATTAAAACCAGGAACCACGATCATGCATTTGATTTTTGGTACTTATGAAGGTGGTTTCTTGTGTGAATAGTTGTTCAATTTGCTTTTCCTGTTGGGGGTAGGGGCGAGAAACACTGGAGGGCTGTATTTGGCCATCTTGCTTCAAGAGGCCTCTCTGGTTGGCTTAGTTGAAGATGACAATCCACCTGCTATGCATGAGAAAAGGTAGCGTTTATGTCCCAAGACATTCGATGGTACTGCCACGAGTGTAGAAAAAGTGCTTAAACTCGACTATAAGGAAAACATCTTATTTTCAAGTAAGCAAAATAAAGCCGCCTTTCTTTTACCAGTTGTTTTCACAATGGGAGAACAGAGAGACATTTCGGTGTAGTGTTTAAACAGATACAGTTTGGATTCAGGCAAACCGGAGTTGAATTTTTGGCTCTGCCACTTTGAAACTCTGCAGTCTTGAACAAGTTGCATGTTTCTCTAAATCCCAGCTTCTTATCTGTAAAATGTGGATAATTATAAAAATATCTCCCCCACAGGGTTTCTGTGAGGTTTCAATGGGATCATACCCAGACAATGCAATAGCTAGCACAGGGTGGCCTTTCAGTTAATGCTATTTTCTTTCCCTTACACCCTGCCTCATCCTCATCCTCTTTCCTCCAGGCTCAAACTCAGAAGAATAGGGAATCAATTTTGTCTTGATCACTGATGTATTGCTAAAATTCATCTCATCACAATTACTCAGTGAATATTTGTTGAAAGAATAAATGAACAAAGCTCTTCTCTGAGTAAAGCAATTCAGAAAGCTGGGCTCTGCAGGGATCAGACTTGCTTTAAACTATATTTTCTTTTCAAATCGAAAATTTATTTTCAAATTTATTTTTGTAGAGGCAGGGTCTCACTATGTTGCCCAGGTTGGTCTTGAACCCTTGGCCGCAAGCAATCCTCTTGCCTTGGCCTGCCAAATTGCTGGGATTACAGATGTGAGCCACCACATATAGCCGAACAATATTTTCAGAAGCCATACAGAAAAGGGAGTGTGTTACCAAATTCATTACCCTTCAGAAGACTCCAAAAATGATAGTGAAATTCCTGGTTTATACATAGGCACTTCAAAGAAATTTTTCGAGACTACGGTGGAAGCAAAGAAGAGGCAACTTAATTTTATTGACACATAGAAGTAGTATTTTTTTTTTTTTAACATTTCCTTCATTCATGAGAACAGAGAATCACCATGAGTCTTGCCTAAAGATATTGAATCAATGTGCTGCTTTAGCTAAAAATAGAAAGGAAAAGGTCATCGAGAAGATCAACAAAATGACATTAGTTTATCTTTGGCTATGACCAGGCTCACCCTGCCTGAAAAGTAAGTCTAAGTCTATGATAACCAGTGCTAAAAAGTCAGAAGATGCAATTTCTTGATCCCACAAACAGAAAATAGTTAGTATGCCGCTTTGTCCTCTTTGTTTCATAAGGGATTCTAAGAAGCATTTAAGGGAATGTAGAGTATGTGCTCACTGGTAAAGAGTTAGTCATTTTATAATATGCTTAAAAATCACTTTATTTTTAGAATGTTCCCTTTTATCATTGACATCTTAATGTACTGTAATTTAAAATTTTTGCATGTTGAATGAGCAGGGCACAAGCACTTCACAACAGTGAGAATAATTGCTACTTAAATATGCCATAAATCAATATACAATGCAAGGATACACAATAATGGTGCAGAACATTTACCATACTTTGATAGTAATAAAAAATAGTTTAAAAAGGGAGGAGGATGCTAAATGGAATGCTCATTTTATTCTCACAGAGAAGGGCCAGAACAAAAAGAAAAAAGGAATACTCATTTTAGACATATTCTCTAGTTCTTTATTTGCTAACTAGTTCTTAACTATTTGTTAATGTGATACTCTAAACAGTAAAATTCATGATTTTAGTATGTGTGTATAAACCTGAAACTTACTTTTAGATAATTTCAGGGAGGATATAATTTCATACGTATAAGTATGAACCAAAATTTAAAGGAAAACTAAACTCCATTGTTTCTAAATTTAAAAACCTTTGCATGTCTTTAAAGACAATTTTGTGCGCAGTTGAACTCTCAGGTACAATGGGACTACGATGCTAAAATGCTGCAAGTAAAACTTTTGTTTGTTTGTTTTTTGTTTGTGTTGAGATGGAGTCTCATTCTGTCACCCAGGCTGGAGAGCAGTGATAAGATTTTGGCTCACTGCAACCTCTGTCTCCCAGGTTCAAGCGATTCTCCTGCCTCAGCCTCCTGAATATCTGGGACTACAGGTGTGTGTCACCATGCCTGGCTAATTTTTGTATTTTTAGTAGAGATGGGGTTTCACCATGTTGTCCAGGCTGGTCTCGAACTCCTGACCTCAGGTGATCCGCCTGCCTTGGCCTCCCAAAATCCTGGGATTACAGTCATGAGTCACTACTCCTGGCCATAACTTTTCTTAGAACTTAATTAGCTCAAGAAACTTCCAAAACTTTGAAGGAAGATGAGTATAGTGTGTTAAAGGAGGTAATTTTCCTTAATTGCTAAGTCCAAAGTTTACTAGCTTATAGATAAAGTTTAGAAATTGTTTAAAATAAATCCATGTTTTCTCAGAATAGACTTTCTTGTCCTGTCATCCTTCTGGAACCTGGCATACTATACTGTGACAAGATCAACAGAGAGAGACTGTCTTCACATAAATAATGTAAAGGAGATTAATCAAGATAATGGAAAATCTTGATTATTTTGCAGAGAATCACTGAGGGCACTCCACACTGAGTTTTCTCTGGCACCTTTGGTCCTGCTCAAAGACGTCACTCAGGCCCCAGCCTCTTTTCATTTTTCTGCTCTCATGAATGGCATGTTTCCCTTCATGCTAACAAAATAGCTGCCTCAGCTCCAGACATCACATCCTTAAAAAACAAAGTCAAAAAGCAAGCAAGAAAGAAGGTCAGAGAGCTTCTCCTCATACATCTCTCTTTTTATCAGGAGGAAAATATTTTCCAGAAGCTCCCCAGCCGACTTCCGTTTTCTCTTTTGTCTCAATGACTACAACTGTTTTACCCACCTCCCCAACCCAGTCACAACAAAAGAGATGAATATATCCATTGAATTACAACACTCACAATTTGTCCCCTGGGGCTAATAGAGGGGTCAACTTTCACTGAGTACATTGTTACCAAATCTTTGAATGAAATTGGATTCTGTTAGCAAGGAATAAGGTTAAGATGATGCTTGGTCTGAAACCAATAATGCCTGCCACACCACACAGACCAGTATATACATCTGAATGTCAATTTATTCATTTACACTGAGAAATATTACCAAACAAGTTGGGCACCTGAGTTCTTTGGCCAACATATTCTTTTCTCATTAAAAATTTTCATGGGAAGTGCTATGATTTGAATGTGCTCCTCCAAAAAGCCTGGGTTGGAAACTTAATCTCCAATGCAACAGTATTGGTAGGTGGGGCCTAATGGGAAGAGTTTAGGTCATGAGGACACCATCCTTATGAACAGATTAATGTCAATTATGAAAGGGCTTAGAGGCTGCAAGTTCGAGCTCTTGCTCTCTCTCTCCAACATGATGTTTTCCACTCTATTAGGATGTCGTAAGAAGGCCCTTACAAGATGTAGTTCATTGATCTTGGACCTCCCAGCCTCCAGAACCATGAGCCAAATAAATTTCTATTGTTTATAAATTATCCAGTCTGTAGTACTCTGTTATAGCAGTACAAAATGGACTAAGACAGCTTCACTCAGTCAACTTGCTTTTAAAAAACATTTCCAACTCTATTCTACTTGGTAGACAGCTTTATAGAGCTTAGGCCTTAAGAGATCTTAATCCAGGAGAGAG
>NW_016805433.1:2728520-2770240 GCF_001698545.2 Rhinopithecus bieti
CTCTCTCTCTCTGCCTCACTCTTTCCCTCTCTCACTCTCTCACCTTCCACCTTGTGGTGATGCAAAGGCCTTTGTCAGATCCTGGCACCTTAATACTGGACTTCCCAGCTTCCAGAACTATGAGAAATAAATTTCTTTCCTTCACAAGTTACCCAGTCTATGGTCTTCTGTTATAGCAACGCAAAACAGACTAAGACAGGAAGTTAAATTATAATAAGAAAGCTGCGAGGTGAGGAATCAGACCTAGAGAAGTAGTTATTCCTCTGTGCTCCTTGTCTCCTCTGCCTTCAGTGCTTTTCCCTTTTGTTAACTCCCACATGTCCTTGAAAATTCAGCTTAAGCATCGTCCCCCTCTAGAAAGCTTTCTTTATTACTCCCTCCCTCCACACCTGCACCTCCCAGCCTTAGCTGAGTTACTTGCCTCTCTTCTATATTACCATGGCATACTGTGCATAACTCTCATTACACCTACTCTGTCGTACTGCAGTTATCATTTAAAAGTCCTCTTCACTAAATGTGAGTTCTTTAGAAGCTGAAACTGAGCAACCTTGTATTTGTAGTCTTAGTGGTGAGCACAGGGCTCAATATATAGATATCGAAGGACAGGTATGTGTGGTCAAAAGAATAATAAGCCCTTCCCAAAGATGGCTACATCTTAATCCTTGAAACCTGTTGTGATGGTTAGTTATTTGTGTCAAATTGGAGGGTGTTTCTGGATGAGATTAACATTTAAATCATTGAACATGCAGTAAAGCAGACTTGCCTCCATAATGTTAGTGGGCCTCATCCAATCAGTTGAAGGCCCGAATAAAAATAAAAAGACTGGCTTCTCTAACCAAGAGGGAATTTTTCAGCAGACTGCTTTGGATGTCATTGGTACCACTGGCTTTCCTGATTCTCTGCCTCCTGGCCTTTGGACTGAAACTACACCATTGGCTCTCCTGGGTCCAGAGCATGCTTGCTCACACACTGCAGATTTTGGACTTGCCAGCCTCCATAATCACATCAGCCAATTCCTTATAGTTTCTCTTTCTTCTCTTTTCTCCCCGTCTAACACTCCCATACCCCCATATATATTCTATTGGCTCTGTTTCTCTGAAGAACCGTGAGCATCTATAAGTATATTATCTCACATGGCAAAAGGGAGTTTGCAGGCATGATTAAGTGAAGGATCTTGAGATGAGGAGATCCTCTGGGATTATCCAGTAGGCCCAATGTAATCACAAAGATAAGATGGAAGCAGAAGTGTCAGAATCAGAGAAGATTGATAGCAGAAGCAGAGGTCCAAATATGTGATTGCTGACTGGAGATTACAAATCAAGTATAGTATTTGTAGGCTGGAAAAGCAAGGAACCAGATAGAACTTCCAGAAGGAATGCAGCCCTGTTGACATCTTAATTTTTTCCCAGCGAGACTCATTGTGGATTTCTGACTTCCAGAACTATAAGAAATTTATGCTGTTTTAAGGTAGTAAGTTTGTGGTGATTTGTTAAAGCAGTAATAGAAAACTAATAAAGTATTCAAGAAATATTTATTGATTGACAAAATGACTTAAGTGTTTGATCTATTGAGGTATAATAATAGCTATCATTTACTTATTGCTTGCCATGTACTAGACATTTTTAGACATTCAGTCTTGATCCTCAAAACTAAACCTTTCATCAGGTTATAATTATACCCATTTGCAGATGAACAAACTAAAATACAGATCGATAGGATAATTTTAGGAAAGTGCCATGCCAATAAATGTTATAGCAGGTATGGTAAACCAAGGAAAGTTCTTTTTTTCCTTTTTTAAAATTATCCAAAAAGATCTTGGAAAGACACATTCCTCTAAATCCCAGTGCTCCCAGGATATCCTAAGACCTAAGAGCTGCAGCTCTGTCATACAATAGAGGGTTAGCCAATGGTAGCACCAAAAGATGGCCTGAAAGCCCATAAGCCTCTTCCAAATCTCCTTCAGCACCCCTAAAGTAACCCAAACAACAGCAAGATTGAAATAAAAACAGTGTGCTTATTTGCAAATGCAGCTTCAAGACAGGCTTCTAGATCCTCCTGGTGCAGAGATTGTCTCCCCATAAGTCCCTCCGACAGGAAATTCCGGAGCTGCCCAACAGGACTGTCTTTGTCAGGCTCCCACGTCCACAGACTGAGACAAACTAAATATTGGGGATAAGGCTCATCTTTATTGTCATGTTTTTGTATGTTTATTAATTCCTATCTTTTGAAAATATTAACGTAATCAATTAGACCATAGCCATGGCTTCCTCAGGCAATAAGACAGTCTTTTAAAGCTTATTTTACATATGTATAAGTGCATCAATTTCTTATACATTTCATACATTTATAACTATCTGACAATCATATTTCTAAGTTTGTGAGCTTCACTTCATGACTACCCTAATGTATTGCCTATACACAAATTACATAAATATCTGAATATTTACTTAGAAAATCTTTTTAATGAACAAAGGGTTATAAAGTAATTGCATTATAAAATACCAATTGAAATAATTCATAAACTGTAAAAACTCTGCTCCAAATGTAAGTACATGCAACCATGGGTTTATTTTGAGTAATCGTGTCTTGGTGTTCCACTGAGAAATATTTAACCCAGTAATAATGATCACTCTTTTATACCTATGGATAAAATAGAAAAGTCTGTTTCCCTTATTTGCTTTTTATAAAAGAAGAGTCATAATTTTTTTTTTTAATTTCAGAGACTATTTAAATTGCTGTATAGATGACGTTTGAAAGAATTGGCTGAATGCAATTATTTGTGTAATTGAAGGGTGCTTTTTTAAAACATAACAATTAGAAAAGTTTATGGTTAGAACATTTCTAATATGGATAATTTAGTTTGTCTGTATAAAACCAATGTGGGTGTTCTTATCACCACTACCACTGAGTTCACATGCAGAGCATCCTTTTAAAACTTGGGAACTATACATTTGCCAAACACACAGAGTTTGCTTAGTGTTCACATGTGAAGTATGGGTATTTTTACCAGTCTTTTTGTTAACTACATTAATTAACTCACTTACAAATGTTAAAAAGTGGAACAATAAGGAAATTTGTAATAAACAGTAGTTCCCTTCTTACTATTTGCTGATTTCTAACCACAAACATAATTTACAGCAGTAAATATTTTTGGAAGAAATTAATACAGTAACAATTTCTTTTAAATGTTTGTTTGTAATAAATGTTACCTCCAGGAGGGGCCCAGTGGCTCACACCTGTAATCCCAGCACTTTGAGAGGCCAAGGCGGGCAGATCACCCTAGGTCAGGAGTTCGAGACCAGCCTGGCTACCATGGTGAAACTCCATTTCTATAAAAAAATACAAAATTAGCCAGGCGTGGTGGTGCATCCCTGTAATCCCAGCTACTGAGGAGGCTGAGGCAGGAGAATCACTTGAACCTGGGAGGCGGAGCTTGCAGTGAGCTGAGATCGTACTACTGCACTCCAGCTTGGGTGACAAGAGTAAAACTCCATCTCAAAAAAAAAAAGTTACCTCCAAAAACTACAGCATCTAAAGCTTCAAAAATAATACATAAAAGGCAAAATCCTTTTGATGAACTTTTATCTTTTCTCTGCCAAACTAGCTTTCAATCTTGACTCTCTTTTCCCTGGCTATGTACCCCCTTTTATCAAATAATTTGCTGGAAGTCAGGATGCAGTCCTAGCTACCTGGAAGGCTGAGGCAGGAGGATCACCTGTACCCAGAAGTTTAAGGCCAGCTTGGGCAACAGAGTGAGATTCTGTCTCTAAAATATTAATAATAACAAAATGAAATCATTCACTGAGTTCTATAAATTCTCAATCTTAGTATTTCCATGGGTGTATCACTCTCTCTATTGTAACTCTCTTAATTCCAGCCACCGTCATCTCTCGGCTTGGTTTATGACAATAGTCTTCTAAATGGTTTATCAATTTCTTTGCCTCTAACCTCCACTACCAACCTCCCACGTTGGTGGAATTTCACACTCTAAAATTCCAACAGAGCAACTATGCTTTGTAAAATGAAAATCAAACCATGCCACTCTGCTACTCTGCTGCTTAAATCCTTCAACAGCTTCTTACTGCTCTCAGAACCGATTTCAGACTTCAGACATTGAAGCCCTAAGTGATTTAGACCCTGTTTAGGTGCCCAAATGTATGATCACTTAACAATACAAACCCAAAGCGCAAGGACCATGACTTAAAAACAAATTACTAATGTTATCATTGCCAGTTCAGTGTCTGGAAGATGCTAGGTGCTCAATAAATATTTGTTAAGAATTTTCTGGCCTAGTTCTATAGTGTGAAAAATATACTCTCAATCTATTGAAGCTTATATGAAATTGACAGACTTCCCAAATTCTCCATCAGCTCTCTGAGATTCGTGGCACTATGCTTTCTTGATTTATGAAACTCTATGACATTAGACCACAGCCAAGGGCTACATCCCAGAGTACTGCCTGGGGGAGCCCCTCGGCAAGTGAAAGCCAATTCTCTTTAAGTTGCATGAGTAGAGTGCATATAAAACTTAGTATATTTTATTTTAACTACTAAAAATCAATCTGCATTCTGAGATTTTAAAAATGGTATTTCAAATGTACCTGTGAACCCCTAGAAAGTTATTTTAACATTTAATGTCTGTATAAATAAATAAATACTATTAAATCAGAGAGGTTTTTAAATTTTAAGGCAAACTTTCCTAGTGAGTTTGGTCTTAGCGCTAAACCACTCATTATAGTTAAACTTTCAGATGTTCCCTGAATCTCTCATCACTAACCATTCTCCTTTTCCTGCCTCTTTGAGTAGTTCCATAAAAATACACATTATGAATTTGGTAGCACTCAATTTCATCATGAAAAGAATCTCATTACTTAACATTGGGATTCACCGGATGAGAGGTGGCATTTAATATAATTTAAATGATGAGATAAGCAAGTTAAGCCATTAATGAGGATGGAGAGATTATATACTTAGCATCTTTGGTTATCACTTTCAAAATAATTCATATACTCACCCACACTTTCATCCATCTATTCATTCAATTATTGCCTGAGAATCTACTATGTGCCAGCTTCTGTTCAAGGCAGTGGGGATACAGCATCTCTTATATAGCAGGTGAGGTCTGTCCCCTTATGGAGTTTATATGTGCTGAGCAGAGACGAACATGAAACAAAGAGGCAAAATTAAGAATAATAGAGCTTCAGAAATTGCTAACTACTCTAAAATATCTAAAATGTGGCAATGGGATAAAGTGACAGGGGAGAGATGCCAACTTTTGTCAGGATGATTCAATAAAGGATTTCAATGATGCATTTTTAACAATGAGGAGGAGCCGCAGGAAGATCTAGAGGAACAGTGACCTAGACAGGGCAGAGACAGGGCAGACAAACACAAGAGCCCTGGTATGGAAATAAACATGCATATTCTAGAAAAATAAAGAGCAGTGTGGAAAATCATAATATCATAATACAATGGCCTGGACAAGAGATAATGATGGCTTGAACTAGGGTTTTAACATTGAACATGTTAAGTGGTTGAGTTGGGCATATATTTTGGAGGTCCAACCAGTAAGACTTGTTATGGCATGTGGGGGTATGAGGAAAGAGCCGCTCCTAGGTTTTTGACTTAAATAGCTGGGTGGATGGTGGTACTGTTTACTGAGATGGAGAATATTGGGGGAGTTCTCTTTAGAATTTGTTATTTGTTCCATTTGTAATCTGATAAATACATAATACATCCAAGAAGAGATATCAAGTAGAAAGTATACAATATTTGAGTCTGGAACTCAAGATAGGCCAGAAGTGTCACTTTCATCAAGCACTTCTCTGCTACAGGCTATTTTCTTCTATATTAACTCAAAATTCATGAGAACTGCAGCCACCCACATCAATATGATATAACTGTAAGGCCTAAGAACTGAGACCACCTGTGTCAACATGACTTAGTTATTTGTTCCAAGAAAGTTTGTCCAGAGGAGGTAAGACCATAAACCAATAAATAACTTCACTGTTTTCTTCAGGAAATCCCTGCAAATCAGATCATCAGAGAGAAGTTGGCTTACCTGGATAAAGCTCCCTTATCAAATCATGGTTTATATATCAAGAGTCATGTCAAAAGTCTCACCTCACTATGCCTACCAACCCTGAACTATTATTTCACAAACTTGCCCAATCCCAATCTGTTCCCCACTTTGTTGTTTATTATTATTTTATTTTTATGTTTTTAGAGATGGGACCTCACTCTGTCACTGAGGCTGGAATGCAGTGATGCAATCATAACTCACTGCAGCCTCAAACTTCTGGGCTCAAGCAATCCTCCCACCTCAGCCTCCTAAGTAGCTGGGTTTATAGGCATAGGCCAGTGCACCCAGCTAGTTAACAACAAGTTTTGTGAGGGGAAGTAGAGACAGGGTCTCATTTCGTTGCCCAGGCTGGTCTTGAACTTCTGGCTTCAAAAGGTCCTCCCACCTTGGCCTCCCAAAGTGCTGGGATTATAGGCATGAGTATTCCCCATTTTGAAATACCTCCAGTAAGACCCTTGAGCCTAGATCCCCTAAATCCTATACAATTCTCTGATTCCTCTTCCTTGATTCTGTCGAGATGCTCTTCTCCCTGACTGCAGTGACTTCTAAGAAACTGAATTTTGCCTTGTTAAGCTTGCCTGGTTGTATTTTGGAGAGTTAAATATTCTTTACTACTTTTTCTTCTGCCTTTACAATAGATGTTCATCCTGCAAATAACTATTCTCTGCAAATGGCGTCTCTGAAGTTCACAATTAGTGGAATGAGATTTCTGAAGCTGGGCGGACCCTTAAACATCTATTCGAATCAGTTGATTTCCCACACGGGAAAACTGAAGCCAGAGCAATTGTGACTGGTGTGACTGGTCTACTGTCACAGCTGGTTAGCAGCTACTTAGATTATAAACACTTACAACTCCCAGTCTGGCACTCTTTAGGGAAGAATACACCAGCTCATGTTGAGCAAGATGAAATAAATTATTCTATTTTATTTTCTAGGAACTTCCTGGCAGGAGAGCAGCAACCTGGCTGTTTTAAGTTTTGGTTTTATTTATGGTTGTGATGCTTCTGTACTACTTGTCAGGCTGGCTTAGGCATTAATTGGATGTATTCATAAAGATATTAGTAAATTACAATTTACATTTACCAAAAATTCAGATAATGAAAGTTCATTAATCAGCAGAAAGACCATGCCAAAGCATGCGTTCCTGATGTAGGTGAAGCTTTCTCCTAATCTAAACATAGAGAAATGAAACAAAAACAATCCCCCACCCCACTAACTCACCAAGTCATGTATTGCTTCTCAGAGGGCAAGATTTGCCATGTAAATAAAATATGCAAGAAGTGACAGTCTCTTTGAATATTCAAAATACGGAGTCTCTTTGAGAAAGCAGAAATACACAGGGCTGATATGTGTACATCTTCCCATTTTAACTTGTATCTGGTAAACACTGTGGAAAAATCTCAAACAATTTCTGCAAGAACAATTGTAACAATACATTCTCTGTTCCTTGTCCCTTGATTTCAGAAATTGTGTCTTCTGACTTCCATGTTATGACAGTGGGAGCTGCCCCGTAAATACTCCATGACTCAATGCTCTAGCCATACTTGACTGGACCACAGGGGAGCACCTGGCCCATGGGCCAGTGGACTAGGGACCATGAGATTTAAGTCAGCCTCTCAGTGCCTGGATTATAAATGTATAAAATCGGAACTTGCTGTTAGCTATACTTTGCCATTTGCAGCAAAAAGCAGAGTAGGCCACATTTTTGCTAGAATGTTCTGCATTGCCCTTGAGCCAGAGCATTAGGGTGGGGGAAGCTCTTCAAGCCAATCCCCCCTTATGTACCCAAATTACCAAATTAATACCAGACATGTAGAAAGAATGAAAAATAAAAAAGAATAAAAAAGGAAAAGAGAAGGAAGCACTACCAAATTCCTGCCCTATCCTCCATCCCCTGGAACCAAGGCAACAATGGACCATTTGTACATTCTTTGTTAGGATGGATGGGCTGGCAAAAGATATAATATTAGGCTCCCTTTCTTTGATCTTCACCATATCTTCTGAACAGGACACAGAGATGAGGCGGTTTTTTTTTTTTTTTTTTTTTTTTTTTAGAGCATTATCAGAAGAGGAAGAAGATAGCACGCCAACAGTAAGTATTCATCCCATTTTTGCCCAAACCAATGATCAAGACTCCTCATACATGGTCCTCACCTTATTCTTGTCACAAAACCATGGGTCTGAATCTCATCAACTGACACCCCCCTGGCCCCACTCATTAGAAACTACTTTATTTTGCTTTGGGAACAGTGTTTGGTAATACTAAGAGCCAAAACATTCCTGTGGTTAAGACCAGTACAAGACTTAATTTTAATTAAGAAAGAAAAGACTTGTAGCTGATAAACAAATTTGATCCTTACCCTTCTTCCTTCCTCTCCCCAACACTACAGTGAAACTATAAGTAATTCTTCATATGCTAAATTAGTAGACCTCCTTATAATAACTATCGAACCAATATTAATAATATTCTGTATAATTTTCGTTTAATATAGTAAGTGGTTTGATTAAAAAATATAAACGAAGTGCTATAAGAGTATACAGGAGGGAATTTCAGACTGAATTAAGCCTGGATTTAGGCTTTCTGGAAGGCAGGGGCTGAGTCTGCAAGAATGAGGAAGAATTGGCCAGGAAGAAATTGTAAGTACATTATAACATTATAAGTAAAGTGTGTAACATGCTTGATCAAAGCAGTAAACACCATGGAGGGGGCCTTACAGAAAAAGTGCAAGATGGGGAATTGTGAGAGTTGAAGGTAGAGAGGGAGAGAATGGGATCAACTCATGAAAACCTCATATACTATCCTAAAGATTGAGATGATTATCCTACAAGGATCATTAAGAGATTCATACAGTGCCTTAGATTGGGTTCCCTGGAAACAGACTCTGAGACAGGAAGTGGTGTGCAGCAAGTTTACTGGGGAGTGTTCTTGTGAGATACATCTGTAAGGAAGGCAAGATTGGGCAGAAGGAGGAGCTGACCTGTGATGCAGTTGTCTCTGAAGCCTCAGCTCATTCCAAAAGGAGATGTGAGATGACCCTTAGAGTCGTCCCAAATTGAGGCAATGGGACAGGACCTTTGTATTAGTATCTTGGCATGAGCCAGTCATTTACTATTGGCCATTACCTGAGAGGGACTGGAGCTTAGGCAAAGTTGTTCTCCGAAGTGGTTATTTGATGCTAAGGGCAGTTCCCAGGGTGGAATGCTGATATTCTCAGCAGTTGGGATAGAGGAACAAGCTTGATGAGGTAGTCTTGAACAGAAGCCCCAGTACCCAGCACATATAACAATAGGTAACAGTTACTGAGCACGTTCTATGTGTCAGGCACTGTTCTAAGCACTTCAAAAGCCCTGTGATATTTAGTCCTCACTTCAAGGCTACGAGAAAGATTTTTATTATCTTCATTTTATTTATTCTTATTTTATATTTATAGATTAAAAGGCAGAGAAAGGTTAAGTGATAGAACCAGGGCTCAGACCCAGGCAGTCAGACTCCATAACCTGGGATCATGAACATGACACTGTGCTGCCTTTCAATGAGGAGGAATATGGTCAACTTTGCAGATTAGATAGCCTTCTTGGTGGAGAAAGGCAAAAATCAAAAGTAAAATGCATAGAATGTTAGGCTATGACAAGTGCTATGGAGAAATGAGCAGCAGAGAATCGGATAGTGAGGGCCAGAGTGTAGGGCTGGGGGATAGTTGTGATTTTATACAAGGTAGTGAGGGCAGGTTTCACTGAGAAATTGCTATTTGAACAAAAGCCTGAAAGAAGGGAAGAAAGCAAGTCCTGCAGATACCCAGGCAAATGGCCTTTCATGTAGAGAGATCAGGAGTACAAAAACCTCCAGGTGAGAGCATGCTCAGTGTATTAAAGAAAGAGCAAGGAGGCCCTTGGAAATCTGAAAGGCACATCAAACTCAACGTGTCCAAAATTAAGCCCCTGATCTCGAGTGGTAAAGAAGTAGAAGTAAGGCCGGGCGCGGTGGCTCAAGCCTGTAATCCCAGCACTTTGGGAGGCCGAGACGGGTGGATCACGAGGTCAGGAGATCGAGACCATCCTGGCTAACACGGTGAAACCCCGTCTCTACTAAAATACAAAACTAGCCGGGCGAGGTGGCGGGCGCCTGTAGTCCCAGCTACTCGGGAGGCTGAGGCAGGAGAATGGCGTAAACCCGGGAGGCGGAGCTTGCAGTGAGCTGAGATCCGGCCACTGCACTCCAGTCCGGGCGACAGAGCGAGACTCCGCCTCAAAAAAAAAAAAAAAAAAAAAAAGAAGTAGAAGTAGGAGATAAGGTCCAGATTCCCGTCAGAAATTAGAGGCAGATTCTGTAGCACCTTAAAGCCATTCTGGGGACTCCGGCTTTAACTCCGCAAGAGGTGGGCAGTCATTGGAGGGGTTTGAGCAAAAGAGTGACACAATCTGACTTGTGTTCTGTAAAAATTGTTCTGGCTGCTATGTTAAGAATACATAGTTCAGGCTAAGGGTAAAAAGTAAAGAAACCACGTAAGATGCCACAATCCAAGCAAGAGAAAATGGCAGCTTGAAACAGAGTGGTAGTAGTAGCAGTGGTGAGAATAGTGGAGTATGGACACATTTGAAGTAGTGCCAACAGGATTTGATGAGGGATGGGACATGATGAGTAAGAGAACGGGGTGGGTGGGGAGGAAGGATGACTCGAGCTTTTGACCTAAGCAACCAGAAAGATGAAGGAAGCTGCCTTTTGCTGAGATGGGTAAATCTGTGGAAGGAATTAGGTTTAGGAGGCGGTGGGAGAAGATCAGGAGCTCAATTTTAGACATGTTGAGTTTGAGGTGGCTTTTAGATGTCCAAGGAGATATTGAGTAGTAATCAGACATGCAAATCTGGAGTTCAAACAGTGGTCTGAGCTGGAATATGCATTTAGGAGTCTTCAGTATAGGGCCCAGATTTAAAGCCTTGAGATGAGATAAAATCCTCTCAGAGTGCGCACAGATAGGGAAGAGATTTGAGACTTTGGGAGGATGAGGCAGTCAGATCACCTGAGGTCAAGAGTTCAAGACCAGCCTGGCCAACGTGGTGAAACCCCGTCTCTACTAAAAATACAAAAATTAGCCAGGCATGGTGGTGCACATCTGTAATCCCAGCTAGTCGGGAGGCTGAGGTAAAAGAATCATTCAAACCCAGGAGACGGAGGTTGCAGTAAGCCGAGATCAGGCCATGGTACTCCAGCCTGGGTGACAGAGCAAGACTCTGTCTAAAAACAAACAAACAAACAAACAAACAAAACCTAAAGGAAGTATTTTGTTTGTTTATTTTTAATAAAGGGCAATGTTGCAAGATTTTATCGGAAAAGGCCGTATTATTTTTAGAAAATATAAAGCTTCAAGTTGTTCAGCTGCATAACTGGGAAGTCCTCCCTATCAGGGTGAGGCACTTGTATAACGTTAGAAAGAGAGAGACGGTTGTGATTACACAGACATCTGCACT
This sequence comes from Rhinopithecus bieti, assembly GCF_001698545.2. Taxonomy (NCBI): domain Eukaryota; kingdom Metazoa; phylum Chordata; class Mammalia; order Primates; family Cercopithecidae; genus Rhinopithecus; species Rhinopithecus bieti. The sequence goes on from NW_016805433.1 coordinate 2,740,068, forward strand.
GTTTAATTTCAGCTTCCTCCCCCAGGATTTAGAAAAAAAGCAAAAAGAAAGAATTCACATAAAACACTGAAACAGGAACAGGTCAGAAACATCTATGGCTGGAATAATTTTGGTTGCACAAATGAGGCCATGAGAGATAGTCTTCGTCTTTCCTGCTGGTATATTACTCAGATTTTATAGTATCAAATGCAGCAAATGACAGAAAGATAAAACGGAGGAGTGTTTGCTATTTTTGACCCTTTCCAGAATGGTTTCAGTACACTATTGAGGTTTGTTTGCGGGGAGTGGGCTGCACAGATAGATTTCAGTGGGTAACTAAAAATTGAAATAGAAAGTGAGAAAGTGGAACTAGAAAATATAGACTTCATCTTCCAAAGGCTTATCTAAGTGTCAGAATAATTTTTTATTTTGTACTTATTTATTTATTTATTTATTTATTTTTTTGAGATGAAATCTCACTCTGTCGGCCAGGCTGGATTCCAGTGGCATGATCTTGGCTCACTGCAACCTCCGCCTCCTGGGTTCAAACAATTCTCATGCCTCAGCCTCCTGAGCAGCTGGAATCACAGGCGCCTGCCACCACGCCCAGATAATTTTTGTATTCTTTAGTAAAGACCGGGTTTTGCCATGTTGGCCAGGTTGGTCTCGAACTCTTGACCTCAGGTGATCCGCCTGCCTCGGCCTCCCAAAGTGCTGGGATTAGAGGCATGAGCCATTGCACACGGCCAAGAATAATTTTTTAAAAAGGAAAATCATAACTCTCATAGAAACAAAGAGAAGACATGTTAAAGATTATTATTTTATATTATTTAGTGAGGAAATTGCAAAGATGGTGCAATGGATTTGAAGTCAGAGAACTATAAATTTATATATTGTAAAGGAATGTTGAAAGGAATTTAATAAACAACTGCAAAACTGACTTTTTCCATGGGAAAGGTTAGGGTGGGGAAGAGAATGGTTGTCTACCCACTAGACAGAGTCATTCACATGTTTATAGACAATAATTATACAAATAGCAAGGTTATAGATAGGCAAGGAAGTCAAGCCAAGAAATTCCGCTGGAGGTCACCTGCGGTACTTATAAATTTGAGTTAATTCTGGCCAGGCATGGTGACTCACACCTGTAATCCCAGAACTTTGGGAGGCCAAGGCAGGTGGATTACTTGAGGTCAGGAGTTCAAGACCAGCCTGGCCAACATGGTGAAACCCCGTCTCTGCTGAAAAAAAAAAAACAAAAAAGACAAAAACTAGCCAGGCATGGTGGCAGACACCTGTAATCCCAGTTACTCAGGAAGCTGAGGCAGGAGAATCCCTTGAACCTAGGAATCGGAGATTGCAGTGAGCCAAGATCACACCACTGCCCTCCATCCTGGGGAACAGAGCAAGATTCTATATCAAAAATAAATAAATAAATAAATAAATAAGTGAGTTAATTTCTCTGAGACTGGAGGATAGGAAGGAAGGAAAGAAGGTACAGAAATAGAAAAGTAGGGTTGGGAAAGCGTTGAAGTAGTTGATATATGATGGCCCCAGTCTTGATAATGAAATTGTGTTATCATTGTTAAAAATTACAAATCTTTTGACCGGGCGCGGTGGCTCAAGCCTGTTATCCCAGCACTTTGGGAGGCCGAGACGGGCGGATCACGAGGTCAGGAGATCGAGACCATCCTGGCTAACACGGTGAAACCCCGTCTCTACTAAAAAATACAAAAAACGAGCCGGGCGAGGTGGCGGGCGCCTGTAGTCCCAGCTACTCCGGAGGCTGAGGCCAGAGAATGGCATAAACCCGGGGGGCGGAGCTTGCAGTGAGCTGAGATCAGGCCATTGCACTCCAGCCTGGGCGACACAGCGAGACTCCGTCTCAAAAAAAAAAAAAAAAAAAAAAAAAAAAAAAAAAAAAAAAAAAAAAAAAATTACAAATCTTTTAGGAGAGATTTTATTCCAGAGAATCTGGAATAAAAATAGCAATTGAGCTCTAATTTTGACACTGAGTTTCCTGGTAGTGAAGGGAAAAATGGAAAAATGGCAATTATGTCATTCTGATTGGCACACAAAAAAGAAGACTGCAAGTTTTTCTGGAAGGGTGGGTTTGGCTGCTGAGCGGAGGAGGTTGTGAGCTAGGTGAGGAAAGTGGGGGAGGTTTGGAACTCCCTGAGCAGAATGGGAGATGGAATTGACTGGACAAGTAAAAGAATTTTGAAGCTAAGTTGTGGCACCACAGGGGTCACAGATATGCGTGCATTTGGAGTAAATATGGAATACACATCAACTCCTCCAAGAAGCCTGTCCTGGTAACCAGTCTGGGCTAAGGTGTCTGTGCCCTTGCAGCTGTTTGTGGCAGCTGGCATGTTGGTTTATTGTTCCTTCTCTTTTTCCTGCCAGAAGTACAGGAAGCCAAAACATATATATGCATATTTCCAGTGCCTAGTACAGTTGCCTGACACTAGTGCCTCCCAGGGAAGTGAAAAGTGTAAGGAAAGAGTGAGTGAAAATTTGAAAGCAGACCATTCAGCTGAGTGTGCATGGTTAGGGATAGTTCTTGGGCACCGAACCTGGAAGAGGCCGGCACTCACTCCAGGGGCACTCCTGCCTTTCTCATCTTGCCTCACACTTGGTAACATCAAGAACTAGTTAGGGTTAGGCACCATAAAGATGTGACTGGAAGTACCTACAGTGAGTGCGGGACTTACACATAGCTTACCATTTGCTTGTGGGGTGCTCCAACCTGCTGATTGGTACTTTGAAGTCTACAGTTAAGGGTGAAATTAAATCCCTTAAATTTACTTTTCTTGTTTTATAATGATTTTCTTGGTTATCAAAATAACATATTTTCATCACAGTAAATGTACAAAATACAGAAAATTGCAGAGAAGAAAATAAAATTCCTACTGCCCTCAACACCATTAACATTTTCCTATATATCTTGTCTTTTTTTTTTTTTTTTTTTTTTTTTTTTTTTTTTTTTTTTTTTTGAGATAGGGTCTCACCCGATGCCCTGGCTGGAGTGCAGTGAAGAAATCTTGGCTTACTGCAGCCTTGATTTCCTGGTGATCCACCCACCTCAGCCTCTCGAGTAGCTGGGACTATAGGCATGTGCCACCACTCCCGGTTAACTTTAGCATTTTTTGTAGAGACAGGGTTTTGCCATGTAACCCAGGCTGGTCTCAAACTACTGGGCTCAAGCAATTTGCCCGCCTCTGCCTCCCAAAGTGCTGAGATTACAGGTGTGAGTCACCATGCCTGACCTTTCATTGTTTTTTCTAGGCATCTATAAATATAGAGTTTCCTTCACAAAATTGGGATTGTAGCATATATAGTTATTTTCATACTTTAAATGTATTATATGCTTATATTGTTATATATATTATTTTATATTTTCTGCTTTTAAAGTTATAATCATATCCCAAAATATTCCAGTGCCATTAAGTGCAAAATGATTTTAATCAGCTAATAATGTATCTTAATCATCCTTCTATTGTTGAGCATTCAGGAGGTTTACTATTTTTCTCTATTTTAAAGTGATGCTTTGGTGAACATCCTTATTCAAAAATAGCTTATGGACACCTTATTTTCTTAGAACAGATTCCTGTAAGTGGAATTATTGGAATCAAGGGTGTGAACTTTTAAAGAATTCTCTAAGCCAAGTAGCTCTCAAGAAGACTGCTTCAATTTAACTTCCATTAGAATGTTTAAGAGCACCCGTTTCCCTGCACCCTAGAAAGTACCGAGTGTTAACATTAAAAATTGTTATAGAAGACACTGAAGTCATATAATTAGAATAGGATAGTTCCTTATACAATTTGCCTTCCATATTGGAGAAGACAATAGTGAAGCATATTAGTCTAAATATAAATGGACTATAATAGCACAGTATTATGTGATTAAATTTAAATTCAGACAAAAGATCTATTTTATCTTTATGAAAGTCTTAGCTTTTAGAAAACTCAGATACAGAACAAAATAGAGTGTTAATTTAAATCACATTTAAATGAAAATATCTTGCAACAGTTACTTGAACAAAGATTTTTTAAAGTAGTTCAGGCCAGGCGTGGTGGCTCATGCCTGTAATCCTAGCCCTTTGGGAGGCCGAGGCGGGAGGATCAAGAGGTCAGGAGATCGAGACCAGCATGACCAACATGGTGAAACCCCGTCTCTACTGAAAATACAAAAATTAGCCAGGTGCGGTGACACATGCCTGTAATCCCAGCTACTCAAGAGGCTGAGGCAGCAGAATCTCTTGAATCCGGAAAGCAGAGGTTGCAGTGAGCCGAGATCGCACCACTACACTCTAGCCTGGGTGACAGAATGAGACTCTGTCTAGGATTAAAAAAAAAAAAAAGTAGTTCAATCTGTAATAGGTAGGATATATGTTCAGAAAATGAATTGTGCAAATTTTTTTTTTTTTTGAGACGGAGTCTCGCTCTGTCACCCAGGCTGGAGTACAGTGGCCGGATCTCAGCTCACTGCAAGCTCTGCCTCCCGGGTTTACGCCATTCTCCTGCCTCAGCCTCCCGAGTAGCTGGGACTACAGGCGCCCGCCACCTCGCCCGGCTAGTTTTGTATTTTTTGGTAGAGACGGGGTTTCACCGTGTTAGCCAGGATGGTCTCGATCTCCTGACCTCGTGATCCGCCCGTCTCGGCCTCCCAAAGTGCTGGGATTACAGGCTTGAGCCACCGCGCCCGGCCGAATTGTGCAAATTAATTCCACATACAGTCAGAATAATCATTTAATGTTGTTATGTTTCAATGTAGGGCAAAAAGAGGAAAAACTTGCTTTCCTTTTGTAGTTTTACTGTGTTTCATTACTGGTGCCAGATTTTTTACATCCATTATCTCTAATTCTCACAAAACTCTACAAAGAAGAATTTTTGTTGTTGTTGTTCCAATTTTACAGATAAGAAAACAGGCTGAGGTCAGGCATAGTCGCACATGCCCGTAGTCCTAGCACTTTGGGAGGCTGAGGCAGGAGGCTCGCTTGTCCCCAGAAGGTTGAGGATACAGTGAGCTTTGATCAGAGGCTGAGAGAGGTAAGAAAGTTGGCAAAGGACACCCCAATAAGAGGTAGACCAGCACGTGAGCCCAGACTTGTCTTAAAGCAGAGCTTTGCTCATTTCACTACACCATGGAGATTCATAGGGAGCTATACCACAGCATTGCATGAGAGAAAATGACAGAGACCCTAACCCTAGTCCGGTGACAAAAGGGCCCAGTGACACGAAGCCATCAGCCTTCCTCTCTGGTGGCCTAAAGCAGAACTATTAGCAAGTTAACACTTTTTGTTATTTCTGTGTTTCAGTTAATATGTTTAAATGTGTAAAATTATCATTGAATGGATTCGTTTGTTAAACTGTAAGGAGAGAACAGAAAAGAAATTTAAAAAAAAAATGGAAAGAAGGGGGAAAAAGGAAAAAAAGAATGAGGATAATGGGACAAGAGTAAAAACTAGCCCCTGTGGGACTTAAAATCCCCGACTGTCTTGATAATATCCAGGCGTAAAGTAGAGAGGACGTAATTTTGAGAGCATTGCGTCTATTTGGAGGTTGGGAAGCAGGGGGATGAATGGTTTTAGAATCAGGCTGAGTGGGTGGAGTTACTTGCAGGATCTCACAGGCAGGGTGCTGAGCCATGTCTTTTTTGTTGTTGTTCTGCCACCTGTCTCCACCACAGGGGTCTGCTGTCCCACAGGCAGGCGGTTGTAATTGTGGTTCAGGACATCCCTTTCTTGGACAGGCAAATGCTTAAGCATTTTTTCTTTCTTTTCTTTTTCTAACAGCAGTACCAGTTTTTCTTCAGATGGGGTACACAGGGGCTTGAAGGAAGGCTGGCTATGCTGGGGAAGCAATGCGGTGTCCTGCAGAAGAACAAACACTCCCATGTCAGACCACCTGGGTTCAGACTCCAGCTCTGCCACTCACCGGGTAAACCTGGATAAGTCACTTAATCATTCTTTGCCTCACGTCTCCTCTTCTGTAAAATGGGAATTCATTCAAAGAATATTTATGAGACACCTATTGTATGCCAAGAATTGTTTGACCCTCTGAGAATACAGCAATTAGCAAAAAGCTTATTGTTCAATGGGGGCAGACAGGCTTTAACCAAATATAAATTATGATAGATAATAGGTATAATGAAAAAAAAAAAAAAAGGAAGGTAAAGAGACAAGCTGACAGGCAGTGATATTCTAGATAGGTAGTCAGAGAAGATCTCCATGAAGAAATGATATTTGAGCAGAGACATGAAAAAAAAGTGAATGAATCATGCCATATATCCACAAGGATAAGAACAGCAGGTCCCAAAGCCCTAAGTAGAGGCAAGCTTAGTGTGTGCAGGGAAGAACAAAAATGCAAAAATGACATGTAGCTTAAGCAGAGTCAGTGAAAGAGACAGTAAGAGAGTGGCTAAGGCTAGATGGTTCCGGTAGGCCTTGGTAAGGACTTTAGATTGATTCTGAATGTGAGGAAGTGTATCAGGTAAGGGTCAGTCACAGGAGCCATAAAATACTATCATTAAGTAATTTAACAAAGACCTGGTTCAGAGAATCTGAGTGCTTATAAAATTATTGAAAGGGTTGCAAGAGCAAGCTGTAAGCTGGGCCTCCAGGAATGAGAACCAGAACACCATCATCCAACCAGGCTGCCAGATACTGACAAAAAGCCATTATCTTCTCTTTGACCCCCCTACTCCCAACTCAAAGCAGGAAGTAAGGTCTTCCCTTCTGCTTTTCCATAGCACTTCACTTGTATTTCTCTTGACACACTTGAGAGGAGGGGCCAGCTGGGCTTCCTGGGTCGAGTAGGGGCTCGGAAAGCTGTGAAACTCACTCATTTCCTGCATCAGGACTTGCTTTGGTCCTGGATGAATAATATTGAAAATATATGCTTAAAATATTCCTAACACCAAGATTTGTGCATGTGTTTTCTACCCCAAGAAAGCTATAAACAGCGAAAATTTTGCTGTAAGCTTCCCGTGTCCTTCTCCCTGTTTCCCTTCCCTCTCCCCTGAAACTAATAAAAGGAATGTTAAATGCCCATTTTTCTGTGACCAGTGGACCTTACGCTCCCAATCCCAGTTCCTTATGAATATACTTTGTAAAGTCCTGTAAAATCCTGTCTCTTTTGCCATGCCACTGTGAGGTCATAAAGTAGATAAAACTTAAGTTACAATTCTGGTTTTCCTCAAAATCTAAGACATGTCACAAAATAATTTACTGCCTTTGTTTCTTGCTCTGGTAACATCTTCCCTCTGCACAAATTTCCTGCCTTAAAGAGTTTAAAAGGCAACTGAATAATCTAACTCTGGCTACCCGCTCGGGACCCCTTCCACGCTGTGGAAGCTTTGTACTGTCGCTCTGCTCAATAAAACTTACAGCTTTTTTTCTCTTGGTCTGTGTTTCCATCACTCACCAGGGGCAGCTGCCACACCAATTCTTTGGCATGGCTAAGGCAAGAACCTTTGGCATTACATTTTGGTGAGCCAGCCAGGAGATCCAGGAAAGGCATCTATATTGTCACACGGTTAGTACAATAGGACCTCTTTCGCTTGCTATTCTGTCCTGTCCTTCCTTAGAATTAGGAGGCTAGAAACTGGGTACCTGTCGGCCACTTGAAGGCGATTAGTGTGGCCACCAGACTAAAGACACGGACGGGTGTCAGGCTGTCTGGAAAAGGGCTCTCTAACAACCCTTGACCCTTCAGGGTTGGGGGCGTTGGTTAGCCTGGACTCAGTTCTAACTCTTTCACTTTCCGTGGTGGTCCCAAAGTACACCCAGGAGTGCTCAGCAAGTGTTCAAGTTTCCCAGATTTCCTGGTTGAGACTGTGGCCCTGCCAGAGGCTCCCCCTGCAAGGGTCACTGAGCGTGAGACAGCCACATCTTCTGACCCCTGCCTCCTGGGTCCCAATGTCTGCCCCCTAGACTTCTTTCCTCATCTTGCAAGCACGGTTATTCCCACTAGTCAGGATCAAAATTCTCTATTTAAAAGTCTTAAGTTCTTGGGGTGGTGCCCAGAAGATCCCTGTTCATAGTGCCCTTCAGGGTTTAGGCAGGTGTCGCCATTTGATGGCTATTTTAAAGGGCCAGTTTCCCCACCATAGTGTATGGGCCCCCCCATCAGGACAATTTAAAGACAGGTTTGTAATTTTCGTGTGGATAATAGAAGCCTTAGGGCATTTCCTCCATTGCTCCCCAAATAGACTTTCCCCTTCCTTGGGGTCTCTCAAGTACAATCTACGGTGCATGGGTACAGTTCTTAGAGCCGTTGAATTGTTATTTCAACCATTTGATAATTGGTACTGAATGAAACAAAATATAGTCAGTTGGGACACACACAGGATACTGGTACCACCTTGAGAGAGGAGCTTACTCCTTTGATGTGGGGACAGAAGGCTAGAGTACAGCAGCTGTTCTCTTGGCCCTGGCCTAGAGGATATCCACCACTCCCTTTAAGCTTACTAAGCCTCCTATCTCTAATTCAGAGATTTCTCCTTAAAGGACAGTTTTATGGCCAGGCCCACGTACATTGGGCCTTGGCATGCAAGCATCAGTGGTGCCCCTGACCCAGGCCTTGCCACCCTGGAACAGGTAAAACGGGTGGCAAAAGGACCACAATAAATCCAACAGTTCTTGTGCCCCATTTAGTGGTCAATGGGCGCATGGCAGGGGCAAGGAAAGTTTCCATCCTGCTGGTAAGCACGGTTAAATCCGGTAGATAAATCCGGCTCAGGAAAAGTGGCCATGAGCTTTGAGCACAATTGGACCTGACCCTTGGGGGATGTCCTAAGGGAAGACAAGTCCCAGGACTAACCAGGGGTGCAGGCATCCCTGTGTTTAAAATTCCAGATGGGCACCACACCTTCAAAACCGGACACTCCCCTAAGATGTATCCTGAATAATTGGAACAAATGCGACCCTGAAACCTTAAAAAAAAAAAAAAAGCAGCTGATTTTCTTCTGTACCACTGCCTGACCACAGTATTCCTTATAAAATGGAGAAACTTGGCCCACTGAGGAAAGTATTAATTATAACACCCTTCTACAACTAGACATTTTCTGTAAACGGAAAGGTAAATGGAGTAAAGTCCTTTATGTACAGACTTTCTTTGATCTTCATGACAATACTGCCCTGTGCCAAGCCTGCAAGCTTTGCCCAAATGACAGAGGCCCACAGTTGCCTCCATACTCAGGGCCTCTTCCCTCTGCCCCACTCTCCTCCGCAACTGACTCTCCTCCATCCAGCCCCACCGAAGTGTTAAAGGCACACTGGAAAGAGAACATAAGCTCCGCGAGCGAGGCACCCAAACTATGTCCCTTATAAGCAGTAGGAGGAGAATTTGGGCCCATTCATGTGCGTGCCCCCTTCTCACTCTCAGATTTAAAACAAATAAAGGCAGATTTAGGGAAATTCTCGGAAGATCCTGATAACTATATAGATGTCCTGCAAGCATTGGAGCAGTCCTTTAATCTAACATGGAGAGATATCATGTTACTTCTTGATCAGACCTTAAGTCCTACTGAAAAAGAAGTAGCTTTAGCAGCAGCTCGGCAATTTGGGGATCTGTGGTACCTTAGCCAAGGTAAATGATCGAATGGCCCTGGAGGAGAGGGAAAAATTCCCCACAGAGCAACAGGCAGTCCCCACTGTAGACCCTCACTGGGATACTGACTCAGATCATGGAGACTGGAGCCGCAGGCATTTGCTAACTTGCATTTTAGAAGGGTTGAGGAAGACTAGAAAAAGCCTATGAACTACTCAGTGCTAACCACAATTACACAGCGAAAAGAGGAAAACCCCTCCGCTTTTCTAGAAAGGCTAAGAGAGGCCCTAAGAAAGCACACCTCCCTAAGTCCAGATTCCGAAGAAGGCCAACTCATTTTAAAGGATAAATTTATCCCCCAATTAGTGGCTGACATTAGGAGAAAACTCCAGAAGTCTGCCTTAGACCCAGAACAAAACTTGGAAACATTATTAAATCTGGCAACCTTGGTGTTCTGTAACAGGGACCAAGAGGAACAGGCCGAAAGGGAAAAGCGAGATAAAAAAAGGGCTGTAGCCTTAACCATGGCCTTCAGACAGGCAAACCTTGGTGGCTCAGAGGGAACCAAGAGAGGAGCAGGCCAATTGCCTAGTAGGGCTTGTTATCAGTGTGGTTTGCAAGGACACTTAAAGAAAAATTGTCCAACCAGAAACAAACCGCCCCCTCGCCCATGTCCAGTATGCCAAGGCAATCACTGGAAGGCGCACTGCCCAGAGAACAAAGGCCCTCTGGGCCAGAAACACCCAATCAGATGATTCAGCAACAGGCCTGAGGGTGCCCGGGGCAAGTGCCAGCTCATACATCACCCTTACAGAGTCCCGGGTAAGTTTGACCATTAAGGGCCAGAAAGTGGACTTCCTCCTGGACACTGGCATGAACTTCTCAGTTTTAATCTCCTGCCTCGAACAACTGTCCTCAAAGTCCGTTACTATCTGAGGAATCTTAGGAAAGCCTGTAACCAGGTATTTCTCCCACCTCCTCAGCTGCAATTGGGAGAATTTGCTCTTTTCGCATGCCTTTCTTGTTATGCCCAGAAGTCCCACACCCTTATTAGGGAGGGACATATTAGCCAAAGCTGGGGCTATTATCTACATGAATATGGGGAACAAATTACCCATTTGTTTTCCCCTACTTGAAAAAGGAATCAACTCTAAAGTCTAGGCCTTGGAATGACAATTTGGAAAGGCAAAGAATGCCCATCCAGTTCAAATCAGGCTAAAAGACCCCACCACTTTTCCTTATCAAAGGCAATATCCCTTAAGGCCTAAAGCTCACAAGGATTACAGGATATTGTTAGACATTTAAAAGCTCAAGGTTTAGTAAGAAAATACAGCAGTTAAACCAAATGGTCAGTAGAGACTAGCGCAAGACCTCAGAATCGTCAATAAGGTAATAATTCCTTCATATCCTGCTGTACCCAACCCCTATACACTGCTCTCTCAAATACCAGAGAAAGCAGAATGGTTCTGTTCTAGACCTCAAAGATGCCTTCTTCTGCATTCCCCGGCATTCTGACTCCTAGTGACCCTACAAAACCAGCTTAATTCTGTAGCTGCAATAGTCCTTCAAAACTGAAGAGCCCTAAACCTATCAACAGCTGAAAGAGGAAGCACCGGCCTCTTCTTAGGAAAAGAACGTTGCTATTTCATTAACCAGTCAGAAATCATTACTAAAAGGTCAAAAAAAAAAAAAAAAAAAAAAAAAAAAAAAAAAAAAAAAAAAAAAAAAAAAAAAAAAACAAAAAAAAAAAAGGATAAAAGGTAAGAAAAAAGAGCTTGAACACTCAGGACCCTGGAATATGTTTAACCAACGGATACCTTGGCTCCTCCCCTTTCTAGGCCCTGTGACAGCCATCCTACTATTATTCACCTTTGGGCCTTGCATTTTTAACCTCCTTGTCAAATTTGTTTCCTCCAGGATTGAGGCCATCAAGCTACAGATGGTCTTACAAATGGAACCTCAAATAAGCTCAACTCATGGCTGCTATTGAGGACACCTGGATCAACACGCTGCTCCCTCAACTGGCCTAAAAAGTTTCCCTCTGTAGGACACCACAGCTGCAGGGCCCCTTCTTCGTCCCTAACCAGCAAAAAGTAGCCAGACCGGCCGATGCCCGGTTCCCAACAGCAGTTGGGGTGTCCTGTCTAGAGGGAGGACTGAGAGGAGAGGCCAGCCAGGCTTCCTGGGTTGAGTAGAGGCTCAGAAAGNAAAAAAAAAAAAAAGGATAAAAGGTAAGAAAAAAGAGCTTGAACACTCAGGACCCTGGAATATGTTTAACCAACGGATACCTTGGCTCCTCCCCTTTCTAGGCCCTGTGACAGCCATCCTACTATTATTCACCTTTGGGCCTTGCATTTTAACCTCCTTGTCAAATTTGTTTCCTCCAGGATTGAGGCCATCAAGCTACAGATGGTCTTACAAATGGAACCTCAAATAAGCTCAACTCATGGCTGCTATTGAGGACACCTGGATCAACACGCTGCTCCCTCAACTGGCCTAAAAGTTTCCCTCTGTAGGACACCACAGCTGCAGGGCCCCTTCTTCGTCCCTAACCAGCAAAAGTAGCCAGACCGGCCGATGCCCGGTTCCCAACAGCAGTTGGGGTGTCCTGTCTAGAGGGAGGACTGAGAGGAGAGGCCAGCCAGGCTTCCTGGGTTGAGTAGAGGCTCAGAAAGTTGTGAAACTCACTCATTTCCTGCATCAGGACTTGCTTCGGTCCTGGATGAATAATATTGAAAATATATGCTTAAAATATTCCTAACACCAAGATTTGTGCATGTGTTTTCTACCCCGAGAAAGCTATAAACAGCGAAAATTTTGCTGTAAGCTTCCCTGTGTCCTTTCTCCCTGTCTCCCTTCCCCCTCCCCTGAAACTAATAAAATGAAAGTTAAATGCCCGTTTTCCTGTGACCAGTGGACCTTATCTGTGCTCCCAATTCCAATTCCTTGTAAACATATTTTGTAAGGTCCGTAAAATCCTGTCTCCTTTGCCATGCCGCTGCAAGGTCATAAAGTAGATAAAACCTAAGTTACAATTCTGGTTTTCCTCAAAATCTAAGACACACAAAATAATTTACTGCCTTTGTTTCTCGCCCTGCTAACATCTTCCCTCTGCACATATTTCCCGCCTTAAAGAATGTAAAAGGCAACTGCATAAACTAACTCTGGCTACCCGCTCGGGACCCCTTCCATGCTGTGGAAGCTTTGTACTGTCACTCTGCTCAATAAAGCCTACAGCTTTTTCTCTCTTGGTCCGTGTCTCCATCACTCTCCATGGGCAGCCGCCACACCAATTCTTTGGCACGGCTAAGGCAAGAACCTTTGGCGTTACACACTCAGTACACTTTTTCTGCCTCACCCGGTGGTCGTTTATTTACATGCCTTATCTCCCCTACTAGACTGTTGTTACTACTTTTATAGTTTTAGAATGGGGGTTCTGTTGTGTTACCTAGGCTGGAGAGCAGTGATGCAGTCCTGGTTCCCTGCAGCCTCCGACTCCTGGGTTCAAGTGATCCTCCTACCTCAGCCTCTCGTGTCGCTGGGATTACAGGTGTGAACCACCACACCCAGCATGTTTTTACTACTTTTAGGGAAAAGGACCATGTCTAATTCTTTCTCAGTAGTGCTTTTTATTATAATATGAGCAAAATTTTAAAAAATACTGATTTAAACTCTCTTCTGTTTTTTACTTCTGGCTACAGATGTTTCTGAGAACATCAAACTACATAAAAGCATTTTCTCTTAGCGCTGCCAAGATACCCATTCATCCAACAACTAAAACAACAATGAAAATTCACAGTCCACTGGCATAGCAAGCCATAAACAAACCATTATAACGCCAGGAATTGTAGTGCATTTATGAATGACGTATGAAGGTAGGGCTGGAGGCGGTGACTAACTCATCTTAGAAAAGTCAAAGACAGCTGGACAAAGAAACTGACATTTTAGAGTGTTAAGTTGAAGAGATGGAGAAAGATTTCTTGGCATAGAAAACAACATAAAAAAGGCAAGGGACTGTGCCTTGGGCAACAGACATTTAGGAAAAACAGAAATCTCTGAGCGGCAGGAGGCCTCTCATATGTCTTCAACACTTCAACTAATAACCCTTGTTGAGTGACATTTTGCTGAGTAAAATCAAAATGGAATTAGAAAAACATGGAATTTATTCTTAATAGGTTAAAAATCTACTAAGGATCTTGAATCAAATGGGGATCTTCCATTCGACTAAATCCTCATATTTCTACATTGATTGCACCACATATTTAACTGGGTATGAGCTCTCTGGTGATGAAATGTATTTGACCAGCAACCGAAGGACTTACCACATCCAGAGAATTCCTTCTCTCTTCTTTCCAGCACGAATTCTCTGGTGTCATGTAAACTTAGAATTGAAAGTCTTCCAATATTCATTACATTCATAATATTTCACTCCTGTATGATTTCCACAATCAAGACCTGATTTTTGACTGAAATATTTTTCCACTCTCATTATGTGAATGTGGTCACTGCCCTAAATGAACTCTTTGATGTCTGATTTGAACCAATAAAGAATAAATATACAAAGAGGCATTTGGAGGGAGTTATGTTTGCCAGGGCATACATATTGTGATTCAATATGTTTCTTAGTTCCCTTGATGTCTTTTTCTTCACTGTGGTGGTCTACTTCTTAAACGAGTTAATCCTACACAAGAGTCTACACAAATCATGCTGGTACTAAAGTGAAGTCAAATGCAGGACTGTGGAGAGGCTTTGGTGTCCCTTTCTTTTAGCTGTTGTAACCCCTTTCAGGGTATAGAGCTTGACGACCAGAGCGTGGGCTCTACCTCAGCCTCCACTTCCATCCTGCCAGGCCTGGTGCCCTTGTGCAGGCCACAACCTGTACATCTACCCACCTGGGCCTAGAGAGTATATGGAGAAGAAGACCTTTGAGCATCACTCACAACTACTTACTGTAGCTGATCAAATCATGCTCCTGAGAAAGAACTTTGAAAAACTCAATCTTTCCCAAGTTAATCAAAACATCATCATTGCTGATGCAATACAGACAGAAACTACAATCCAGAGACATTCTAATATAAGTGTGCTTTCAGCCCACTATTTCTACTGTTCCTGTACTATGGTTTTCCATGCTAATCCCACTTTCTAGATTCCAGGGTATAGAACTTAAAAAAAAAAAAAAAAAAAGACATTCAAGAGTTCACCGAAGATAAAATGAAGACCTCAAAAATAATTGGGCACATTAGGTCGCTTAGTAATAGAAGAAAATGTGACATCAGGAAAGCAGTTTGGAGATTTCACAAAAGACTTAAAACACAGCTACCATTCAACCCGGTAATCCTATTAATAAGTATATACCCAAAAGAAAACAAATTGTTCCACCAAAAAGACATGTGCACTTGTATGTTCATTGCAGCACTATTCACAATAAACCATGAAATCAACTTAGGTACCCATCAACAGTGGATTGGATAAAGAAACTGTGGTACATATACATCGTGGAATACTACGTAGCCAGAAAAAGAATGAAATTGTGTCCTTTGCAGCTGGACACAATTTCATTTTTTCATGGATGCCGCTGGAGGCCATAATCTTTAGTGGATGAACACAGAAACAAAACCAAATACCACATGTTCTCACTAATAAGTGGGAGCTAAACACTGAGCACACATGCACACAAGGAAAGGAACAGCAGACACTGCAAACTACTAGGTGGGGATGGAGGAAGGAAGGGAAGGGGTTGAAAAAACTACCTATTGGGTACTATGCTCTCTATCTGGGTAATGGGATCCACACTCCAAACCTCACCATCACGCAATATACCCATATAACAAACCTGCACATGTACCCCTTGTATCAAAATAAAAGTTAAAAAAATTGTTTTTAAAAAGAAGAAAAGGCCAGATGTGGTAGCCCATGCCTGTTATCCCAGCATTTTGGGAGGATGAGGCAGGTGAATTGCTTGAACCCAAGAGCCTGAGACCAACCTGTGCAACATGACAAAACCATGTCTCTACAAAAAACACAAAAAATTAGCCAGCCATGGCAGTGCATGCCGTAGTCCCAGCTACCTGGGAGGCTGAGGTAGGAGGGTCACCTGAGTCCAGGTGGTTGAGGCTGTAGTGTGCCATGATCACGCCACTACACTCCAGCCTAGGTGGCAGAGCAAGATGCTGTCTCAGCTACAACAACAACAACAACAAAAATAAAGAAAGAAAGAAAACAAAGAAAGAAAATGTGACACCAGATAGTCAATATTATTTTCTGGACTATGTTGCAGTGACCTAACACAAGAAACTCAGCCTCCTGATCTTCCTGCAATCAGCCAATATCTATAGGCCACTTTACTTGAGAGGGCCCCCTGTTGAAGTACTCATGGCATGAGACTTTCCAGAGCGAAGAAAAAATAATTTAAATTCTAGTTTCATCTTTGGTACCAATGGTCAAATATTAAATATTTTAACTTTTGTGGGCCTGTATTTCCTTAAGCTTAAAGTAGATGATCACCACAGTGCTTTCTAGTTGTAAAATGATGCCCACAGACAAAATTTACTATGAAAGTATTGACCTTCTGTCTTTATCACGTATGTGCAACTTCCTCCCAAAAAGGACAGTTGGAACAGGAGAGACACATATCATAACTTGGACTTCCTATAATTATAGAAATGAAAGATATTTAATGGCTATCCCAGCATTAGACATTTTCTCATAGAGATCTATCATCCATGTAGAAATGTTTGTCAAATATAAAGGGGGCAAATGTTACAATATATGTATTTTCTCAAAAATGACTAAAGCAAAACTAAAACAGCGCATTTCCAAAAAAGAAAATGCAGCCAAATGTATCTCTCCATGAGGAGAAATAAGGAATAAAGAGTAATGAGATTCCCTGAAACATTACCAGACATGCTGTTCAATATGAAAAAGGACTCAGAAAAGTCACGCCCTCCAGTTGGAGCAGCTTTGTGGTAAGCTCATTGTAATTTTCCATCTCATATTTCTTGGAGGGCTGGCAGTAAGTATTTCCTGATGGTTTTCCTTCTTCCTTTGCATATTTAAGGCTATTTCTATCCGCTATGAATACATTCATGTATATTTTTCTTATTAAAAATGTTCCCCTGTTTTTTAGCCAGCTTGTCCTACCAGGCTTCAGGCAGAACTTGAATGTGGAAACGGTTTGTCCCCTTACTGCTCCTTTTTACATGGAAAAGGAACTCTCCCCTCTCTGAAATTGCTCTCCAATCACTCCCTCCTTTTCCTTTCCTCACACAAAACTGTGAAGAAAAAGAGGTAACTGCAGTCATTTTGGAGTGAACTTCAGGATTACACGTCCTGAGGGTATCTATATCTTCAGCTTTGTTTTTTATTGCAGAAACAAAGGCTTTGTCAGCCGGGCTCAGTGGCTCATACCTGTAATCCCAGCACTTTGGGAGGCCGAGGCGGGAGGATCACGAGGTCAGGAGATCGAGACCATTCTGACTAACACGGTGAAACGCTGTATCTATTAAAAATACAAAAAATTAGCCTGGCGTGGTGGCAGGCGCCTGTAGTCCCAGTTACTCCGGAGACTGAGGCAGGAGAATGGCGTGAACCCGGGAGGCGGAGCTTGCAGTGAGCAGAGATCGCGCCCCTGCACTCCAGCCTGGGCGACAGAGCGAGACTCCATCTCAAAAAAAAAAAAAAAAAAAAAAAAAAAAAAAAAAAAAAAAAGAAACAGAAAAAGAAAGAAAGGCTTTGTCTCTTTGACGATGACATCTTCTGATGTCTTGAATTCCAGGCATCAGAACAATGTGTAGGATGAGACTTTTTAAATGTTTAGACCTCTGGGTGGGGGAATGGCGGTCATCCCAAAATGGTATCAGCGGGCACACAGAGTCAGCACAGCCCTGCCCTTTCTATGTTTAACACCAGCAGAAGCTGAATTGCCCCAACATCTGGGGGCCGGGGGTTACTTTTTTTTCCTCCTGCATATGAGGTGAGGTCATTTCTGCAGAGACTATGTCACTGGGTTCTTAGAATTTGGAAACTGAATTCATCAGAACCAGGAGTTGATATTTTGCTCCTGTTCCGTGCAATCCACAGGCACAGGCTGCCTTATCAGTAACACCTCTCTAGGGAGGGAGTCGCCTGGTGGAGATTCTCTGATCCAGACTAACCCATTCAGTACAAGATGGGGGCCAGAGAGCTAGCTGGCCACCATCCAAATCTGGGCCCGATCCAGATTTGAGGGCAACCTTATACAACTGGCAGATCTTCAAGGAAAAGAATACATAATTATTAATAAAATATTAGATATGCAAAGGAGTGTCTATTTATAATGAGAAAAGAAATCACCACACATTGCAAATCTTATTATTTGTGTACTTATTTATTTTTGAGATACAGCCTCGCTCTGTAACCTAGGCTGGAGTGCAGTGGTGTAATCATGGCTCACTGTAGCAGTCTCGAATTCCCGGGCTCAAGTGATTCTACCACCTCAGCCTCCTGAGTCGCTGATACTACAGGTGCATGTCATCATGCCAAATTAATTTAAACATTTTTTCTTTTGTAGAGACTGGGGTCTTGCTATGTTGCCTAGCCTGGATTCAAGTGATCTTCCCACCTCAGCCTCCCAAAGTACTGGGATTACAGGTGTGAGCCAACACACCTGTCAGAGGTGTTCAAACCAGAGCGACTCCATCTTGAGTGAGGGCTAGGAAAATGAAGCTTAGGACTTGCTGGGCTGCATTCCCAGAAAGTTGGGTATTCCTAGCCTCTAAATGTTTACGATTAGGGAACAGATTGATAATGTTTACTAAACAGACTTGGGAGGTGCCCAATATCCTGCTAGCTTGAGAAGAGATACATTCCTAATTTTGCTTTAAAGATAATAATAATATCAATTCTTGCAAAATACAGTAATTAAGAAAATTAACCCTTTATCACAAACCCTTGTAGCAGAGCACATCTCCCCCTGACCTTTTTTAATCCTATACATAAACAAGTATTGTACAAAGGGTGGCCACGTTCCTCCTCTTTTGGGAATGCCCTACTCTGTCTATGGAGCAGCTGTACTTTGACCACTTTACTCTCTTAATAAACTTGCTTTTGCTTTGCACTGTGGACTTGCCCTGAATTCTCTCTTGCGTGAGATCCAAGAACCTTCTCTTGCTTGGGGTCTGGATCGGGACTGCTTTCCTGTAACACACCCAGTCACATTACACATTTTAAAAAGCTGACAAACACCATAAACATTACAAAATCTAGAAAATATAATTATACTATTATTAATCTACTGCTTGACACACCTCTGTTATTCTTCCCTGCCTTTTTTGACTGCACTCTCATTAATCACATCTTCATGTGATAATTTCATAATATTTTCTAATTGAAGAGAACTGAAAGGCAATTTGGTCTTTCCTCCAGCATAGTGAACCAAAGTTTGTTTTTTATTATAGTTTAGAAAAATTTCTTTTAGTTTTATAGTTCTTATTTGTAAGGCTGTATAAATTTTAGGATTGTCAAATCCTAAAATGATCAAATTTGGAAAACCTCTATCAAGTTTCTTTCATGTATGAGCTGTAAACTTCTTGGGGGCATTTGTGTTTCTTTGGCTAATTTAAAATACTCTTTAAATTAACGACAGCCATTAACCAGTTTGTCATCAATATTCTCGTATTTATATACAGTAAATTTGTGTTATATTCATAGATATTGGTATTTCATGCTGTAACAGTCTGGATCCAAATGGGAGAGAAAAATCACACAGTAATTTGATAGATAATAGATAAAGTTTAATGAAAAGAAATAAAGAGAACAAACTCAAGAGAATACAGAAATCACAGATAATGGGAGCGGCTACTCTCCCCAAGGCTAAGATAGAGCCACCAAGACCTCCTTCTCCACAACCAGGACTGAGAACAGACATTGACTTGCTGATAGGCAGAGAGGCCGGCGTGGTGCTCAGTGGGTGGAACTTGCCAGGAAACTGCCCTATGGAGTGCCTGTGAAAGCTGATGATGGAGAGGTCTCTCACACAACTGCCTAAGGGGCTGCCGGGGGAAGCTGCAGGCTCCTATGCACTGCAGAGAATGGGCCCTGGAGAAGCTGCAAGCACTGCAGGCGTCCGTGCTGGAGAAACCTTATACACTACAGGAGTCTGATGCTGGAGAAGGCGTAAGCTGAAATCTTGTGTGCTTCAGGAACCTATCCAAGCACATCGCAACCAGGAAGCAAACCAGTTTCCTCCTGCAATGTCTCTCCAGCACCCTCTATTCGCAAAGCGTCAGTGCCAGCTGGCAAGGAAAAATTATTTAAAGGGCCTTCATCCATTTTCGAAAAGCAGTCAAAAAGGCAATACATAGTAACCACACATATGTCAAATCAGTGAGAAATTTACATCGTTTTCCATGTGATCAACTCTTCTTCACAGGTTGGAGTATCAAACAATCCAATAACCTTGTCTCTTCCTCTTTTTGAGTTACTGCTTTTGTTATACTCTGAAAAAAAATTGCTGCCATTTGCCTCTCAATGTCAGAATAATCTCCATTGACTGTACTGTTCTCCTGTATGTCTTTTGTTTCATATTCCATTACTGTTTTTAATCAGAACTTTTTCTCAATTCTTTAGTAACTAAATTTAAAGTTCATAAAAGAATGCACCCTTCACACGTTTCCAAACTAGCAGTCGATAATTTCTGGTTAGTTGTACTGGAACATTCCAAAATGGCTTTCCAAATTGCAGTAAATGTGGCATATTCCCAACTCAGCTTTCCTCAGCTGGATTCTTAAAATGCCTATTGCCATTTCAATGCCATCTGACATTGCAGAATGTCTAATAGATGGGAAATCTGAAAATATTCTACTTTTGCAAATTTTAGGAAAACATATGGTCATGTAAAAACATATGACCATGTAAAAGTATATAGCTATTTAGCTCAGACCCTGACCACTGGTTCTTTGCTTTATTCCATCATACTAAAGTTTCTAGTCCACTCTGGACACTTTCAAAAACTAGACTCTGGGCTGGACGTGGTGGCTCATGCCTGTAATCCAGCACTTTGGGAGGCCAAGTTGGTGGACTGCTTGAGCTCAGGGCTTGGAGATCAGCCTGGGCAGCATGACAAAATCCTGTCACTACAAAAAATACAAAAATTAGCCAGGCATGGTGGTGTGCGCCCATAGTCTCAGTTACCTGAGGGGCTGAGGCAGGAGAATCACTGGAGCCCAAGAAGTGGTGGCTGCAGTGAGCTGTGTTCTGGCCAATGAGCTCCAGCCTGGGTGACAAAGCGAGATCTTGTCTCAAAATAGAAACAACTCTGTATGCCATTACAAGCCCATATTGCCATATTGGTACCAAGCAAAACGTGATCTCGGATGTCTACACAGGTGTCTATGCCTGCTCCCCACGGTTCCTTGGCTCATGGCTTTCTGCATGCCTTGAATCCTATTGCACACTCTATCTTGGCCCTTGTTCTTTTACTAGCCCAGAAGTTGAGATTTCTTCAGAATTCAGAAGCCAGGCAGATCTTGTAAATGAGGGAAGCTGCTCTGTTAGGAAAGGAGGTATTATGAAGAAGAGGAGACGACATGTCCTATTGAAAGAACACTGTTGTCATGCAGAAATGCCTGTTTGGCATAATCATCTGATTTTTCAAGAGAAGACAAAAATCCAGAGTGTTATGTGAAATCTCCCAAATAATAAAAATAGGCAATTAAAAAATACTTGGAACACTGTGGGTCAAACAGTTTTCTTCTAAAGTAAATTTGATATCTAACAGACTGTTCAACTGAACAAAAGTGGCATCCTCTATCCTGTCCCATTTTCCAATCACATCAAGTTGTTTTATTATAATAATAGCACCTATTGCTACCTGACATTTATTATCTGACAGTTCCCCACCTCCCACTATGAAGAAATTTCATAAATAGGGAGCTTGTGTAAATTGCTAGCTGCGATATCCCTAGCACCTAGAAGGGAACCTGACATACAGTGCACTCAATATGTTTGTGAATGAATGAGTGATTGGGCTTTAATGCTTTTGAACATGCCATTTTTGTTTCTTTTCAATATGAGCGTAAGGTTACTCCCTCACTCCTCCAGTCCCAAGACCATGGTCAGCACTTTTCCCAAGTGAATCTCCTTTCCAGTCAGGCCCCAAACTGACAGGGAAGGAGAAGCAAACATAATTATCTTCTTCTCCACCTCAAAAGCTACAAAGTTTTAATATTAAACCTTACAAATCAAGATGTTTACATTTACATTTCTACTGAATTAAATGTCATTAACATTTTAAATTATATTTCAGTCAAGAATGTTAGTGTGTTGATCAAAATCTAAGATTCAGATGAATTTCTTTTTCTTTTTTTTTTATTTTGAGACAAGGTCTTGCTCACTCTATCACCTAGGCTGGAGTGCAGTGGCATGAACACACCTCACTGCAGCCTCAACCTCCTGAGCTCAAGTGATTCTCTTGCCTCTACCTCCCAAAGTGCTGGGATTACAGGTGTGAGACACCAAGTCCGGCCCAGACACATTTCTTTAGCTAAAAATATAAAAGATAACTAATTACAAATACAATACACATAAAAGTCCAAATTGTCATTTCATGAAAATGTTTGTTTTGTTCTGTTTTGGTATGTTAATACTTACACTTCTGACTATGGGTAAGTATTAATTAATTTTGTAATTTTGAAGTTTCAAGAAACCAAGATTCTTTGAAGCATTTGCATGTCTTTTAATTTGTGCTTGTATGCATATATTGATTATAGATTAACGTAATATAGATTATTAGATCTGGTCATTTTAGAAGAGAGCTAAGTAGGCTAAAGAGCTGGCCAGGCACAGCGACTCACACCTGTAATCCCAGCACTTCAGGAGGCCGAGGGGGGCGAATTGCTTGAGCTCAGGGGTTCAAGACTACCCTGAACAACATGGTAAAACCTCATTTCTACCAAAAATACAAAAAAATTAGCCATGCATAGTGGTGTGCATCTGTGGTCCCAGCTACTCGGGGGGCTGAGGCAGAAGGATCGCTTTAGTCCAGTAGGTGGAGGTTGCAGTGAGCCAAGATCACGCCACTGCACTCCAGCTTGGGCAACACAGCAAGACACTCTCTCTCAAAAAAAAAAAAAAAGTTAATTTTGTTCCCCTTTTTTGGGGAAATGTAGGACAAAAGACTGTGTTGCCACTGGTTGGAATTTATCAAAAGAGTTGAAAGAGTTGAAGGCCAAAGATTTATATTTGTATGCCTGTGTTGGTATCTTTAAAACTAAAGCCTAATCCACAGTCTTGTACCTTGTGTGAAAAGAACGGGTGGATGACAGTTATCGCAGAAAGGGAAAATCCAAGGATTAGCAATTGTGACTATTTCTCCAGCACTGAACACTGGAGAGCATGCCATCCTAGATATACCAGGCCTGCTTAATTTAATATAATAATTCAGTATTGAAAATATGTGACTCTTTCTCTCTGTTCTGAGCAACCTTCTCTGGTTTTCCACATAGGTTTGCTACCCTAAAGCACATCTCATTCTCAGCTGGAGCTGTCCCTCAGAATTACCTGGGGAGCTTTTAAAAAATAATAACACTGGAGCCTCTCTCAGGGCCAACTAAGCCAGAATCTCTGAGGGTGGGGCCTTGCATGGGTATTTTTAAAAAGCTTGCTAAGTGATTCTAAAATGCAGCCAGGGTTGAAAACCTGTGGTCTAAAGAAGACAAGGTGCTAACCAGATTTCCCTATTCCAAATCCTTCAATGGAATAAAATCCAAATCCTTACCATAAACTCCAAGGCCGTATATAATCTGGGCCCTGTCTACCACTCTGTGCCCACCACCTATCACACTATCTTTACCCCCTGTATTCTAGCCCTGTGGTTGTATTAGTTACCTATTGCTGCATAATGAATTACTCCTCAACTTATAGGCTAAAAGCAACACTTATTCTCTCACAGTTTCTATAGGCCAGGAATCCAGGCCCAGTTTAGGTAGTGCCTCCGGCTTGAAGTCTCTCACAAGGCTGCAGACCAGGTGTTGGCCATGACTGCAGTCTCATCTGAAGGCTCAACAGGGGGAGGACTCACCTCCAAGCTCATTCAAGTGGACCTTTTTTCCATATTCATTCAAGTGGACCTTTTTTCCATATGTCCATTGGACTGAAGACCTCAGTTTCTTCTTGCCGGCTGTAGGCCCAGGCCTCCCTCAGTTCCTTGCATGTGGACCTCTCCACAGGATGGCTTGTGGCAGCTTGCTTCATCAGAATAAGCGTGCTCAGACCACTCGCACATTAAGAAATGAGCCAGAAGGACTCATAGGACTCCTCACAAGTTACATTCACACTAGGATTTATTAAAGCAGGATAGTAAAGATAAACAGCCAGATTATAAAAGAAGCAGGCCCCAGCAGAGTCTGCAGGGATCCATTTGCAGGCTCCCTTATGCTCTCACATTCCACAAGGGCTCACACAGATCACATTCTTCTCCCAACAACAAAAATGCAGAAATGTTTGTGTGATGTTTCTGTCCAAAGAAGCATATTAAAACTCAGCACCCAAGGGTCTTGTCATAGGCTGGTCACACAAGCACCCTCTGCCTCACTCATGCCCAAATTCCAGATATCTGGGAAGAAAGCAGGTGTTCAGCATAAGCCATACTGTTTGCACAAACAATGTAGGCATAGTGAGCCTCCCTCATCATTTAGGGAGTTATATTAGCATAGAGAGCTATTTACCTGTTAAGTTCCCAGATGCCAGCCAATGGCCAACCTTACAAGCTGGCCTTTCTAAGGATAACAGTCTTGGTTCTGCTATGTTAATCTTTTTCTGTACAGCAAGAAAAGAGAGAAAAAAATGCTCAAGACAGAAGCCAACATTTTTAACTTAACATTGGCAGTGACATTTCATCACCTCTACAGCATTCTATTCGTTGGAGGCTAGTGACTAAATCCAGTCCTCACTCTAGGGGAGGGAATTTCACTCTCCCAGAGTTCACTGGGAGTCATTTTAGAGGCTGCCTACCATACTGGCCTACTTTTTTTTCTTTTTCTTTTTTTTTTTTTGAGAAGGAGTCTTGCTCTGTCACCCAGGCTGGAGTGCAGTGGCATGATCTTGGCTTACTGCAACTTCTGCTTCCTGGGTTCAAGTGATTCTCGTGCCTCAGTCTCCCCAGTAGCTGGGATTACAGGCGTGTGCCACCACGCCTGGCTAATTTTTATATTTTTAGTAGAGACGGGATTTCATCATGTTGGTCAGGCTGGTCTCGAACTCCTGGTCACAAGTGATTGTCCACCTCGGCTTCCCAAAGTGTTGGGATTACAGGTGTGAGCCACCGCACCTGGCCACTGGCCTACTTTTTATTCTTCAACACTCCCCCTAACCTCCAAATTATTTCTGCTTTAGAGCCTTTGCATGTAATATTTTCCCTGCCTGCTATAGTCTCCTCCACTTCATTCAGGTTTCAGCTTAAATGTAACCTTCCAAGGGGCATATTCCCTGGTCATTCAATTTAAAATAATACACACTTCTTCCCAACAATTTTCATTGCCTTATGCTGCTGTATTTTTCTTTATAACAGTTACCGTTATCTACAATTAAATATTTATTTGTTGACACAGCTGTGCAAATTGCATGAGAGCAGCAATCTTGTCTGTTTTGTTCATTGCTTATACAATTACATAGTAGTAGCTGACATGTAGTAAACACTTATCAAAATCAATAGTTATTAAATGAGTAAGTGAGCGGCATTCCAGAACATCCCAAAGTTATATTTCTTGGCAAAAATAATTATATGTTATACATCTGTCTCTTATGAGTTTGCTTAGTCTGAGTCTATGTCCAAGACAGTAATCTGATCACCTTTGGCTAAAGTGTAATATTAAGTTTCTAGGCTGATAGATATGAGAACCAATCCTGGACCAAACTACCTCACTGAGATAGTGCCAACTTAGAGGTCTGCCTAAGAGGTCTGCCAGCCATGCTCCTGAGATGGTGCTTCTGTATCATCAATTACCTCTCCATGTACTTCCTCCACAAATATTTACTAAGGGTCCACCTGTGTCAGGCTCTATGCCGGGAAATAATTCAACTGTGAAAAAGACAATCTCTGCTTTCAAGAATGTTACAGTCTAGGAAAGAATCTTAGATTAATCAAGGTATAATTCAGAATATAAATAGATTTCAAATAGTTAAACCAATAAAGACAAGACTAAATATAGCTCTTAAATTTGGATCAAATTCACTAATATTTATTATAAAATTTGACATTTTACAGGTGAAGTTAGGAATATGTTGTTATAACTGCTACTAATAGTCACACTTATTGAGTATTCTCTGTTAGTCACTGTGCTGAGAGCACAGGTGTAAAATCCAAATCAACCAGAGTTCTTGATTCCAGCATCTGAAGCTAACTCCAGCTGACTACCCTGTAGAAGAGCCTAATCAATGCTCATATACTTGCCTGGGGAGCCTGGAGATACAGGCTTTTGGCTAAATTTCCGGGAGTAATGCCATAGAACTGGGCCAATGAGGAAACTACTGTTACTATCACCAAGCACTAGATAGTACACCTTGCACTGATGCCACTGCTGCACCAAGAACCAGTTTTAATGCAGCTAATGCTGCCCACACTGATGTTATTTCTGTACCAAGAACCCAACTGGTTGCCACTGCTGCAACCACTCCTGCTGCCTCTAGAGATTGCTCCCAGATTCTTCCCTCCTGTGCCATTAGCTCCTGCATCATAATTTGGTTTTATTACAGCAGAATGATGAAGCCCAAGGTTACATGGCTCTGTCCTCACCGCATGGAAAATAAAGTACACAAGAAAATAAGTATTAAGCACTTTCAACATCTACAAGTAAAAGGATCTTTGTCCCATCCATTACTCATAAATGGGGAATTCTGTAACACACAAAGAGTTTAGATGCTGACAAGCCTAAATAAATGGTATTATCTTTTTCAGTCTTCACAACAACTCTGGACACAGGAATTATCTTTCAGAAATCAAAATTGAGGAAATTCCTTACCCAAGAGTGGTGGTATTAGTACTCAAACTCAGCCATTTTTGTCTCCAAAGCCATATTCTTAACTAGAATTCTATACTCCTACTTCTCTAGAGGAGTAGTTGCTTCCTGGGAGGTTTTTTTTTTTTTTTTTTTTTTTTTTTTTTTTTTTTTTTTTTTTGAGACTAGCTTGCTTTACATAAATAGAATATTCCATTGGCAATTCTCAATGAAATCATCTCTGAAGCCTGATGCTTATCAGCAATAAAAATTCCCAAACATACGTTATCTTCTTGTATGTGGTGATAATGTTACTGGCAAAACAAACACAGTACATATTTCTTTGCAATTAATTGCTAGTGGTGGTGACAAGATTTGTACTGGATTGTACACACAGAATTACCCAGACTTGCTGTGGCAAAAGGCGTTTGCAAAACAAATAATAGGCCGGGCATGGTGGCTCATGTTGTAGTCCCAGCACTTTGGAAGGCCAAGGTGGGCAGATAACCTGAGGTTAGGAGTTCTAGACCAGCCTGGCCAACATGGCAAAACCCCGTCTCTACTAAAAACACAAAAATTAGCCATGCGTGATGGCATGTGCCTGTAATCCCAGCTACTTGGGAGGCTGAGGCAGGAGAATCGCTTGAACCTGGGAGGCAGAGGTTGCAGTGAGCCAAAATCATGCCACGGCACTCCAGCCTGGGTGACAGAGCGAGACTCTGTCTCAAAAAAAAAAAAACAAAAACAGAAACAAATACTAATGTTACCCTAATTGCCATGATTACAATGTAACCATGATTTGTGACCAAGGAGCATCTCTAAATTTAACTGACCCATATTGTAACTGAGTGCACAGCTTAACATTATCCTTTAAGTAACTGAGCTTACCAGCTGATGCCATCTAAGAACAGAATCTTCTCATGGCCATTTGTGCACTCAAGCACTTTTTGAAGTGTTTTTCATCTCCTTTGTGTACCAGGCACTAGGTTGCATCAAAGATTCAGAGGCAAATAAGTTATAGAAGAACTTAAGTCCAGGACGGGGAGAGGTCAGCCTGGATAGTCTCCATGCCTGAGCCTGGGCCTCTTCATATCTTGCCCAATCTAGTAATTCATACACTTCTTTCCTGGACTACTGCTGACCATTGTTCAAAAAGCAGTCACATAAATAAACTTTTAAAGATTTAAGTAGTAGTATGACCCCTACTCCCCACCCACTCCAGATCCTCCAGCAGCTTCCCACTGCCCTTTGAACAACATCTAAACTTCTTACCATGGCCTATAAGGACCTAGGCGATCTGATGCCTGCCTACTTCTCCAGACTCAATAAATGCTCTTCTATCACTTTGGTGCCAGGTACACCGGTCTACTTTGTGATCCTTGAAAGCACAAAACATAGGGTTGCACTTGCCATTCTCTCTGCCCAAAATGTTCTTGCCTCCTTCTTGTTGTTCAGGTCTCTGTTCATATGCTGCCTCTTCCAAGAGGACTTCCTTGGGTAGCCTCCAATATAATATATTATTATCATATATTATACATTAAATATATGTTAATAATTATATTATAATGATACAACATTATTATATTATATATTATATTATGTAGTTATTATATTAGGTCCAATGTATATGTGGTTTCTGCTGACTCTTACTCATGGTGTTGTGTTTATTTTGGGTTTGATGAACCTTATTGTGAGTTAATACTTGAGAGCATGCATTGAGGATTTCCCTCAGAGAGGATTTGTGATGTTCTACTTGGGATCCAGGGGAGTTACTTGACCTGATACCATTCCTGTTCCCTTTCAGGGTATCAGTTTGGCCTGAGAGTCTCAGCTCACTGCCCCTACCTTGCTGCTATTCCAGGGCTACTCCCCTGCACTGCTGATAGTGGCAGGTGCTTTCAGGGTATCTAGCTTTCTTCTGTACCAGGGCTAGCCAATCTTATTTGGTGTTTCTCATCTCTGTCATACCCTATACACCCAAGAGGTCTATTTTTTATGCAGGATCTAGTTGTTTTGTAGAGGGAATTTCCTTTAGAAAATTGTACTTCTTCATTTTGATTCAAGGGACTTTTCACTATCCAACATTTTCTTATATAATTAGTTGTTTATTGTTTTATAGTCAGTTTACCTTAGTGGAATGTAAACTTCCTGAGGACAGGGACTTTGGTTTGCTGGTATATCTCCAGTGACTGGAATATAATGCTTAGTACATAGTGGAGCCTGGAACTTAATAAATATTTCTTGAATATTAAAATGAAAGAATTCCATCTACAAATTTATGCATATCAGGTTTTACATCTGGTTCTCTAGACACAAAGATGAACCTGACAAAATGTCTTTCCTAGAGGTACTTACTAGAATTAGTGTTGAAAGTAATTAGATATGAAAGTAAATAAATTGTACAAAGTACTTGCTATGGTCTCAATGTCTTTGACTCCCCAAAATTTACATGTTGAAATCTAATCCCTAATGTGATAATATTAAGAGGGGGCCCTTTTGGAGGTAATTAACGCATGAGATGAGGGTGGAGCCCTCACGAATGGAATTAATGTTCCTAAAAAAGAGTCCTGAGGGAGCCTATTCTCCCCTTCTACCATGTGAAGACACATAGAAGGCACCATCCATGAGGAACGACCCCTCACCATACACCAAATCTGCTGGCCCCTCAGTCTTGAGCATCCCAGCCTCTAGAACTGTGAGCAATAAATTTCTGTTGTGTGTCAGTGCCCCATCCAATGTATTTTGTTCTAGCATCTTGAAAAGACTAAGAAAGTACCGTACCGGACACACAAAAACACACACATATGAATAAATAAGATAATATCAAGGCACATACAGCTATCTATATCCAGAACTTATATGCCGTGTTCAGTAGTTCTTACCTCATTATGTAAGTTATTATAAGCCATATCTAGGGAAAGCAATATGATTGATTTTATTATTTGGATACAGTCTGGCAGAGTGTGGTGGGTGATCAGAGCAAACACGACTGAAGGCAGGGAAAGAAGGTAAGAGATTACTGCAGTTCATGCTTCATCTATTCAATAAGGTAAGGTTTTGTTTTGTTTTTTGAGTGCCAGCAATAAACCAGGCACCTTTCTAGGCACTGAGGAAATACTTATGAATAAGATAATTGAGGTCCTGCTGTCATAAAACTTATATTCTGGTTGACTAAAACTAAATAAATAAGTAAATGAATTAACACATAGATAATCTCTCTCTCTCTCTCTCTCTCTGGTGCTCTCTCTCTCTCTTCTCTCTCTCTCTCTCAACAGGGTCTCACTCTGTCACCCAGGCTGCAATGCAGTGGCACGGTCTTGGCTCACTGCAACCTCCACCTTCTGGGTTCAAGCGATTCTCCTGCCTCAGCCTCCAGAGTAACTGGAATTATAGGCACCTGCCACCATGCCTGGCAAAGTTTTGTAGTTTTTGATGGAGATGGGGTTTCATCATGTTGGCCAGGCTGGTCTCACACTCCTGACCTCAAGTAATCCACCCCCTTTGGCCTCCCAAAGTGCTGGGATTACAGGTGTGAGAACACATAGATAATTTCAGATAGTAGTAGGTTTTGTAAAGGAAACAGAACCAGGGTTGTTGGAAACAGAGCTGTCAGTGGGGCAGGGTGGTGGCTACCCAAGGAAGGCCTCTAATATAATATAATATAATATAATAT
>NW_016805433.1:2770448-2776521 GCF_001698545.2 Rhinopithecus bieti
TTTTTATTTAGAAGGAGGCTCCTTCATCAGGTTAACTCCTACTGTTTGTCAAAGCTTACCTCAGGTATCACCTTTACCCCAAACTTTCCCTGGCCTCTGTCACCTTGTGTAATATAATATAATATAATAATATAAGAACTACACATATTGAATATCAGACAAGGAATTTAAAAGCCATATATAAAATATTTGAAAAAATTAGAAAGGGGTCACAAAATTGAGCAAGAACTAAATCTCCAAAAGCGACTTGAAAAAGAACCAAACAGACATGAAACATAAAATTGTGTAATAAAAAACTCAACGGATGGGCTAAATAGACGACTATGCACAGCAGAAAAGAAAATTAACAAATTAAAAGATCTGAAAAATGCAGCATCGAGATAGAAAAAAAAGTAAAGAGATGGTAAAAGATATGCAACAAACTGGTGTCCACTTGACGTTCCATAAGAATAAAGACAATGAAAAAAAACTAATGAAATAAAATAAAAAAATTTTAAAGACATTATGGCTGCATTTTCTTCAGAAAAGATATGACTGCAAAGGTACAATGTAAACTAAACATGATAAATTGAACATTTGTATGTAATGAAACTGCAGAACATCAAAGACAAAGAGAAGATCTTAAAAGCACTCAGAGGGAAAAGATAAACTACGAAAAATGACAAACTGACAACAGACATCTCGACAATAAAACTGAAGCCATAGTAAACATTTTTTAAATGTTGAGAGAAATTAACTACTAACTTAGAAACGTGCTTCCAGAAAAATTATCATTCAAGAATGAGGATGAAATAAAGACAATGATAATAAAACTGGGGATGAGTGGTCTACACCACTGGACTTTTAAAGGATGTTCTTTAAAAGAAGAAAGTGATCCTAGAAAGAAATTCTGAGATGTAAGAAAGAATGAAAAACAAACAAATTGGTAAATATATAGTATTTACCAGTACATATTTATATACTGGTATATATTTTATAGAAAATATCTGTTTAGATTTACCAGTATATATTTATAGTGGTAAATATGAACTAGTATACATTTATACTGGTAAATCTAAACAAATATTGTCTATAAAAATATTATTAATTAATTTGTAAGATTTTTAAAAATAGACGAACAAAATGATGAAGAAAAAAATGAATGAACATCAGGAGGGAGGTGATCAGAGTTCTAAAGTTCTCACATTTCTCCAAATATTAACATTTTACAGACTCATAGTACAATGATTAAAACTAGGAAATTCATATTGATACAGTCTTATTAATGTACAGACTTTGTTCAATTTTACCAATTGTCCCACTAATGTCCTCTTTTTAGTCCAGCATCACACATTGCATGAGTGGATACATTAGTCTGCTTGGACTGCCATAAAAGAATACCATGGATTGAGCGGTTTAAAGAACAGAAATTCATTTTCTCATAGTTTCAGAATTTGAAAGTCTAAGATCAAGGTTCTAGCACACTTGGTTTCTGATGAGGCTTCTCTCCTCCTGGTTTGCAGATGGCTACCTTCTTGCTGTGTCCTCACATGGCCTTTCCTCTCTGTGCATGTAGAAGGAGAGAGAGAATCTGTAATGTCTCTTTCTCTTGTAAGGACACCAGTCCTATCAGATTAAGGTTCCACCCTGATGACCTCATTTAACCTTAATTATCTCCTTAAATACAGTCACACTGTGGACTAGGGCTTCAATATATGAAAGGCGAAGGGGAACAATTCTGTTCATAACAATGGACTTGTGACTCCTTCGGCCAATACAGTTGAAGTAATGCTACGTAACAAGGGGAAGGGACAGAGACCCTATCTTTCAGTGGGAAATGTCAGAATTTGCAGCATTATTTTAAGCTATCCCAAAGAATAAGGAACCAATAATAGCTAAGATACTCTTGAAAAAAGAAAAACTAAGGAAATCTGTATTTCCAGATATCAAGGTGGTGATGATGATGATGATGATGATGGTGATTAGAAAAAGAGTCTCACTCTGTCACCAAGGCTGGAGTGCAGCAGAGTGATTATAGCTCACTGCAAACTTGAACTCCTGGGTTTAAGAGATCTTTCCACCTCAGCCTCCCAAGTAGCTAGGACTATAGGCACGTGCCACCACACTTGGCTAATTTTTCAAAAAAAGTTTTTTTACAGATGGGATCTCACTGTGTTGCCCAGGCTGGTTTCAAACTTCTGGCCTCAAGCAGTTCTCCCACCTTGGCCTTCCAAGGTGCTGGGATTTCAGGTGTGAGCCACCTTGCCCCCCACCCTGACCCCACCCCGATATCAATATTATTATAAAGCCATATAATTAAGACAATGTGATATTGGGATAGGGATAGACAACCAATAAAATAAAATAAAAAACTCAGGTGTAGGTACACATGCATATGTTGTTTTGTTTTGTTTTGTATTTTTAGTAGAGATGGGGTTTTGCCACATTGGCAGAGCTGGTCTTGAACTCCTCACCTCAGGTGATCCACCCGTCTTGGCTTCCCAAAGTGCTGGAATTACAGGTGTGAGCTACCATTCCTGGCCCACATGCGTATGTTTTTAACATAACACAAGGGTATTACAGTTCAATGGGAAAATAAGATAACCAACAAGTAGTGCTGTTAATCCAAATGGAGAAAAATCTTACTGGATCATATTACATACATAAGTCAATTACAGATTAAAAACTTATGGGTTCAGACAACATTTTAGAGAATTCAAGGCATCTGGGGAAAAGCATTCTGATGGCAACTCAGTCCCTGTCTCTTCACCGAGGCCCATCTGCATTCCTCTTCTTAGATTTCCATGAGTCATCCCTATATTCTTATAATAAACACCACCACCACCACCTGTTTTGTTTTTGCTTCAGCTTGCTGTGCATGGTTTCTGCCACTTACACAAGGTGTTTAAATTAAGCTGGCAGAAAGGAGAAGCCAAACATTTATCCAGCACTTACTTCATGCCCTGCATGATCTAAGTGCCTTAACTGTACTAACTCATTTAATTCTCACAAACAGGCCAATGAGATAGTCACAGAGTGTCCTCATTTTACAGATGGACAGAGGCACAAAGAGGTTAAGGAACTTGCCCAAGATCACAGGGTTAGTAAGTAGTAGAGCCAGGATTTTAATCTGGACATTCTGGCTCCAGATCCTAACGAAGACATTGGAATTTGAACTTGGGTTGTCTAACTCCAAAGACCATATTCTTAACCTCTCTGTTGTGCTGCAAAGACCGGAGTATCACAGCAACTTCTTGCATTATTGTTTTATTTGTGGCCAGGTCAATCCCAGGTACTGGGGTACTGCAGAGCCTTACAAAGAGCAGCCCTCTTCTGGCACAGACTTGGCAAAAGTCTGTTCTGGAAACAGACTGTGGTACCAGAAAACCCACAGGCACTTCCAGTTCTGGGACCAGACCCCTCCTATGCTGTATACACATTTTGGCTCATAAGTTGCCACACCAAACCCAGAACGGAGATCATTCCTGCCCTCTTCCTCTACTCCAAACACCCACAGTAGAATTAATTGCAGAGGACAGGGAGCAGAATTCCTTTCCTGTCTGCATTTAGTCTCCTCTACTGCCAGAAGGAAACATGACTTATGTCTGGAAGTCACAATTAAGTGCCCTGAGGTGCATCTGGCTCAAGGAAATCAGTATTTGTTGAATTCTTAAGTCTAAGACTCTGGTAGGTGTGGCAAACAAATTTTCTACCATTTGGATTTTGTAGGTCCTGTAAAAATAATGCTTTATTTCCATCTGTCACCTTCAGAAGCCTCTGTTTTTTAAGGAGCCAACACACATGCTTCACTTGTGCTCCTGTACCCTGCAGTCTGCGTGGGCCCTTGGCAATGAGAAGCTGTCACTGAGAGAACTACCTGAAGCCCAGATCAGAAACTGACACTTGCCCATCCTGTGTCTGAGAATTCTTTTTAAATTTTTGAAAATTATACTTTGCCCAAGCAAACTGCAGAGAAGGAAGACTTTTTTCTACCTAGAGTGCTAGTTCTGGTTTGAGGAAACACAGCTTGGACACTCATCATTTTCTATCCAAATCATAGGGTTTCATGTTGAAGCAATATGCAGCCCCATCTACCGGAAATGGCTGAGAAGCTCCACCCAACTGGGAGAATGTTACCTAGGTCAGTTGTATTAGTCTGTTTTCACGCTGCTGATAAGGGCATACCCTAGACTGAGTAATTTATAAAGAAAAAGAGGTTTCATGAACTCGCAGTTCCACATGGCTGGGGAGGCCTCACAATCATGGCAGATATTGAAAGGCACGTCTTACATGGCAGCAGGCAAGAGAAAAAATGAGAACCAAGTGAAGGGGGTTGCCCCTTATAAAACCATCAGATCTCGTGAGACTTATTCACTGTCAGGAGAACAGCACGGGAAAGATCCACTGCGAAGATTCAATTACCTGCCATCAGGTCTCCTCACATGATACATGGGAATTATGGGAACTACAATTCAAACAATATTTGGGTGGGGACACAGACAAACCATATCATCAGTAGAACACCTGGGAGGAGAGTTGAGGATGCAGGGGCAAGAAGCAGTGAAAGTAGCAGCAGTCTGCAATTCTGAAAGAAAAGATTATGGATAAGTGGGGAGCGGCTAGGTGAGGTGGCTCATGATTATAGTCCCAGCATTTTGGGAGGCTGGGGAAGGAGGAATGCTTGAGCCCAGGAGTTTGAGACCAGCTTGGGCAACATAGCAAGACCCTGTCTCTACAAAAATTCCAAAACTTAGTTGGGCATGGTGGCACGCACCTACAGTCCCTGCTACTCTGAAGGCTGAGGTGGTGGGAGGATTGATTGAGCCTGGGAGGTCAAGGCTGCAGTGAGCCATGATTGTGCCACTGCACTTTAGCTCAGGTGACAGAGTGAGACCCTGTCTCAAACAAAAAAACAAAAAACAAACAAACAAGAAAAAAGTTGGGGGAGGGGAGGAACAGAAAAACATGGAAAAGAAAAAGAAGATAAAAAGCTTTGCAGTACCAACAAAGGTCAAGGAGTGATGTAAATGACTAGATGTTAAGCTCCCTGAGGGGAATTTTGGAAAACCCCCAAAATAGACATAATAAGGACTCAGTAAGAGAAAATACCCAGTTCACTTACGTGAGCAACAAAGGCAAGGAGGGGCATGAAAGAAATGGATTTCAAATATGACCCATCAAGATTCAAAGGAAATAAGGTACAGGCAGTTAAAGAAATAGTAGAAATCTGTTGTTAGTTGAACAGGAATGCAAATGTTTTGTGAATTCAGTTGTATTTTTATCACAGCATGTACATTAAATGTCAATTTCTTACTGAGCGATCTTCCCCCTACCCAACAGCAGTTTAGAATAGGTACCTTTAGGGAAAAACCATTTGATAGAAATGAAACCAAAATCAGAATGAATCATACCATCTATTTAGTTGCTTAAACCAATGTTAAGAAAAGGACAAATCCAAGAACTTTAGGAGGCCAAGGCTGGAGGATCGCTTGAGCCCAGGAGTTTGAGACCAGCCTGGGTAACATAGTGAGACTCCATCTCTAAAAAAAATATTAAAAATTAGCTGGGCATTGTGGCAAGCACTTGTAGTTCCAGCTACTCCAGCTGAGGCAGGAGGATCTCTTGAGCTGGGAAGATTGAGGTTGCAGTTAACCATGATCATACCACTGCACTCCAGTGTGGGCCACAGAGTGAAACTCTGTCCAAAAAAAAAAAAAGGTTGTCAGTTGGGCTTGCTTGTCTGGTCGGAGGGGAAGGAAGAGGGCAGAAAGCATCAGAAAGTGAAGCAGCAGACTGGGCGCAGTGGCTCACGCCTGTAATCGCAGCACTTTGGGAGGCTGAGGCGGGTGGATCATGAGGTCAAGAGATCAAGACCATCCTGGCCAAGATGGTGAAATCCCATCTCTATTAAAATACAAAATTAGCTGGGTGTGGTGGCACATGCCTATAGTCCCAGCTGCTCAGAAGGCTGGGGCAGGAGAATCACTTGAACCCCGGAGGCAGAGGTTGTGGTGAGCAGAGATTGTGCCACTGCACTCCAGCCTGGGCAAGAGAGCAAGACTCTGTCTCAAAAAAAAAAAAAAAAAAAAAAAAA
>NW_016805433.1:2776820-2804127 GCF_001698545.2 Rhinopithecus bieti
AAAAAAAAAAAAAGGTTGTCAGTTGGGCTTGCTTGTCTGGTCGGAGGGGAAGGAAGAGGGCAGAAAGCATCAGAAAGTGAAGCAGCAGACTGGGCGCAGTGGCTCACGCCTGTAATCGCAGCACTTTGGGAGGCTGAGGCGGGTGGATCATGAGGTCAAGAGATCAAGACCATCCTGGCCAAGATGGTGAAATCCCATCTCTATTAAAAATACAAAAATTAGCTGGGTGTGGTGGCACATGCCTATAGTCCCAGCTGCTCAGAAGGCTGGGGCAGGAGAATCACTTGAACCCCGGAGGCAGAGGTTGTGGTGAGCAGAGATTGTGCCACTGCACTCCAGCCTGGGCAAGAGGGCAAAACTCTTTCCAAAAAAAAAAAAAAAAAAAAAGAGGCAGAAGGTGCTGAAGTTCTGCTTCCTGAGTACATTCTCCCAAAGTGACTTACTTTTACCACTTTTTCAGCTTCCAAAATAACTGTTTTTTGGGCTGTGATGAAAAATGCTGGAGGAAGCAGTAACAAAGTCAGGGTAAAAAAGAATCCATGACATGAGCCTTCTTTACTGTGCTCACCACTCCCCATCCCCAGGTATCTGTACAAGCCCTGTTCCCTCCATGAGGGACCATTATTAAGTCTGCTCACTAATGGGTAAAAAGGGAAAGTTTATATTAAAGATCCAACACCCCAAAAGAAATGGTTCATTTTTTAAAAAGCTAAAGTATCGAATCCATCCAAAAATTGAATACTACTTCAAAGTCATTGTTTAATTGCATTTAGTTAGTAAAAGGATAGAAACCCAGTCTGGGCAGATGAAC
This sequence comes from Rhinopithecus bieti, assembly GCF_001698545.2. Classification (NCBI taxonomy): domain Eukaryota; kingdom Metazoa; phylum Chordata; class Mammalia; order Primates; family Cercopithecidae; genus Rhinopithecus; species Rhinopithecus bieti. Next base: position 2,777,632 of record NW_016805433.1, read on the forward strand.
CTTTGTCTACAAAGGGAAGCCCTTGGTATCATTGAATTCAATACCCAGGTAGTAAAATTTCCCCTTAGCAAAGATTTTTCTATATAGGAAGCAGTTCTAATTCTATTTGGGGAATATAGATCGTTGATGAAATTCAGAGACCATTATTTCTTCTCCGTATTTAAAGGATTCAGATTCCTCCATCTGGTAAGTCATCCAACACAGTTCTCTATAATCCTCAGAGGATGAAAAATGCAAAGCTTTCAGAACAGGTAAAATTGCTTGGATTGCTCTTTGTTGCCATGAAAGGACATTATGTATTCAGTTCCAAATGCTGAATTCATTAATACAATGCTTTTCTTTTTCACTAGGAATAAGACAAATGACCTAAATCATTATTTACTTTCTTTCCAGCTAAGGGTCCTTGTTGTCCTGATCAGCTAAATGAGCTGTGGAATATCTCCTTGGAAAGAGTGTGTGGCAGAAGTGCAAGTGGTTAAATGCCCACAGATGCTGAGCTCTAAAAGCCCACAGCTGATTGCATAGTCACTGTTTGCAATTTACTGCCAGCATCTGTTGTCATTCTGCACAATGTTAATGGGCTACCCTCGGGAGCTAGAGTTGACGATCTCCCAATAACTCACTTCTAAAACCACCTAAGCAAGTGAAGTAATTTTTGTTTGCCAGCATGAATTATGCCACTGGTGAAAATCATGAATCCATGTTGTTAAACTAATGTGCATTTCCTCTAACCTCCGCCTCACTCAAATTAGCATCAGGGATATTAGGACAGGCTCCAGTCAAGAGCCAGATACCACCAACAGCTTTGGCTAGAATAAAAGACAACAGGTAATCATCTCAGCAGAGAACTACCAAAGTAAGAACCAGCCACCCAAAGGGCCCATTAGCATGCAAAAAAAAAAAAAAAAAAAAAAAAGGCTTCTGAAATCCGCTTCCTTCATGCTTCCCCTTAGCCTCGTTGGCTCACCTAAGTACACTGTGTGCTTTCTCTTATTGCGCCTGGACACTCCCATCTGATAGGGTAACCTTTGCTTCCTTCCTTCTTCTCACCCAATATGGAGGAGGCTTTCTATTTCCCCTTCTTATCTGACAGGAACTGTCACTAAAACACACACACACACACACACGCACATACACACATACACACAGTTTCCTGGGGTTAGAATAGCAAAGGGTCTGCAGGGAAAGCAATCAGATTACAAAAAAAGGGAGAGCACATCAGCATCAGGTGATATTTCTTAAATCTCTGTTGCACTGAAAAGTGTTTCTCCTCTGGATGACTGTTCTGTGCCAAAATACCAAAGAGAAGGGCTTCTGGGTTTCAAATGAAACTTGATTTCTACAGTTAGATCGAGGGTGGGGGCGGATGTGGCTCAGAGGCAATGTCAGGAAAGAGGAAGCGTAGTACACACCTCCTGCTTCCCTAAGTTAGTGTTGGAAGCTGTCCCCCTTTGAACTCAAGTGGAATTCAGACATGTGTGGCCTCTCCCAGTGAGCAGCAGGGGCGGGCCTTCAAGAAGTCTATTTGCAAGAGTAAAGGAGGAGCCCTCTGGAGAGATTCTTGCCAGAGAAAAGGGAATGTATGTCAAAGTGGCAGGAGGGGAAGGGCAATTCTGGGTACTACATGATGTCCTTAACTTGGGTTTGCCATTAGATCAGGCCCTGAAGACTTGCATTTCAGCACAGGGCATGGAATGGCTGGTAGAGAGAAACTCAAAAATGAAGAGTTCTTTCACAAAAATTTGGCAAAGTGGCAGCACTGGATGGGTAAGCTTCTAAAAGAAGAGACAATATGCACACAACATTGGCATATCCAGGGCTCTACTGTACTGGAAGCATCAAGTAGTTAGAAGAGTCCAGCAGACACAGCCAGGAGAAGTGGCAGGATCATCTTGCCCATTGGTTTTACACATCACCCTCCTTCTCCAGGTAAAACCAATCAGCAAGGAGAGAAGGGTTGGGGTGAAAGGAAAGGAAACAAAATGAGTGTTACTATAAGGTAACTGACTAACCTTGTTTGGGAACACATGGGAGAGACACCCTGAAGACCTTTAGAAATACCTGGGTTTGGAAGGGTCCTTGCAGAATCCTGAGATCCTGTAGTAGGTGGGAGTGAGAGCCAGTGAAACCAGGTGATGTCTTGCATTCTTCTCCTAAGTATAGTTTTACTCATGGAGGGTATAACCAAGCAAACAGACCTCTTAACTGTTTCTCTTTTAAAGGACAGAAGGAGATCCACCCCACCAAGGGCTGGTTCCCTGAATGCTTTGGAACAGGAGTAGCAAAACTGGAATGTGCTGCAGCTCATTGGGGGCTGCAGACCCACTGAAAAGGTCACTGAAGATATTGCCAGGGCTACTGATAACTTTTTCACTTCACCACAGGAATTAACATCCAGCTATTAGTTAGGAGGTGTAGAAAAATTGCTTGAACGTTTAATTTCTGTAGTTCTTTGTGTTTAATCCTGTATATTTTTATTCCTTTGAGACTTGATTCATCTTTGGTGTTCAGCAAAGGAGTCTTTAAAGAACCCATATATGGATCAATTTTTCCATGCTTGTCTTCTCATAGCATTTTGTGTATACTTAATCTTCAATCTTATTTCCTATTGAAATAATTGGTTTATACTTTTATCTCCCTCAGTGAAGCTATACGTTCCTCAAGGCCAGAGGTCATGTCAGATATTTAAATTATTTGTACTGAACTCTTGATAGTCTTCATTACTGTGAAAGTAAGTTCTTTCTTTTCTTTTTCTTTTGTTTTCCTTGGCTCACTGCAGCCTCAATTTCCTGGACTCAACTGTCCTCCCGCCTCAATCTCCCAGGTAGCTGGGACTACAGGCACATGCCACCATGCCTGACTAATTTTTGTATTTTTTGTAGAGAGAGGGTTTTACCATATTGCCCAGGCTCATCTTGAACTCCTAGACTCAAGCGATCCGCCACCCCTTAGCCTCCCAAAGTGCTAAAATTACAAGTGTGAGCCATCATGCCTGGCCATTATTGTAAGAATAAGTTATCACCACCCCCCACAAAAAAAATCTCAGATCAAATTTTCTGTGAATATCTTACTATGGCTAATACTGGTAATTATTGCCCAATATTCCTGTATTCCTCTTTTCATGAGTAATAAAATTTTAGGTGGGCATATGGCAACCCTGTAAGTCCTGCATGTCATAGTTGAGGCTGCTTTAACAGAATACCATGAACTGGGCAGCTTATAAACAACAGAAATGTATTTCTCACAGTTCTGGAGGCTGGGAGTCTGAGATCAGAGTGCCAGCATGGTCAGGTTTGGGTGAGGACCCACTTCCAGGTTGCAGACTCCCAACTTCTCATTGTATCCTCACACGGCAGGAAGAGGGTGGAGCGCTCTCTCATGTCTCTCCCTATAAAGGCACTAATCTCATTCATAGAGGCTCCACCCTTATGACCTGATCACCCCTGCAATGGCCACACTTCCTAATGCCATCACATGGAGGATAAGGATTTCAGCATATACAATTGAGGGAGGACACAAACATTCAGCCCATAATACCAATTTTGTAAGCCCCCTCACAGCTAGTTATAGTATTGTGATGAAGTGTTGGCCACTGGGATGTCAGCCAAGTATTAAGTGCAACTTTTCATTTGTGACAGGAAAGGGAAGGAGATTACCTTCTTTCCTCCAAATCCTATATCTTGCTACTTGGATCAGGGATATGGGATGAACAATCTCTACCTTTAAGGACAAGGGACATACACTAGATATAGAAGAAAAACCAGCTAAAAGGAGGCTGGGATCTGACACCACTGAATCATCACGACAGCCCTGGAATGCTCACCCCTGAACTACTACGTGAGGAAGAAATAAACTTCTATCTCATGCAAACCATTGAACATATGAGGATGGCCACTTAGTCGGCTGTATGATACACAAAAAAAATCATTCCATGGAACCAACCAACAAGTCTTCTTTCCTTAATTGTCATTCCTTGCAAATGCTCTGGACAAGGGATAATAGGAAGAGTTTAATATCAAATGAAAAATAATCACAGTAAGTCAGTAGCTGATATGTGAAGTTGGCAGGCTCCTTGTATAAACTATTAAATTTCTAATATGTTAAGCCTTTTTATTTGCTCATAATTGTGAAATAAAAGGAGAGCCTTCCCTTTGGACGTTCATTACTTTCACAGCCCACTCATCTACTATTTAGATATCCATTGGTGCAACTCCAAGAGGGCTGAAGGTGTATGTTCTATTTCCTGTCCATCTGATGCTCTTGGATCATTCAAGTATGGCTGTCTTATTGGTCCCAACCCACTTAGTCTGAAACTCACAGATCCTGTGCTGAACACTGATAAATTGTAATAAGAAAATAACTTTTCTTTCATGGTCACCTCCTTGTCTCTTCTCTCATTATTTTATCTTTCTCCCTCTACCTCTTCATCCTTTGTCTCCACACTACAATTACTTCCCATCACCAACCCACTACCATTGTCTGAGGCCAGAAAGACTTGCTCACTATATCCCTCAGAGGCTTTCATATTCCCCACCAATTCTGAGACTCCTGCTCATCCACCAAGTCACTTTCTATGTTCTGTGTGGTTTCACCAGAAGGTCCAATATAACCTGGCCATGGTGCCAGCCAAGTGAGCTGAGGGACAGAAGTTGTTGGGCCCTGAAGGACCAGGGCGATTCTATTCTGAGGGAATAGGAAGCTTGTAAAGATGGGCAGACACGGTGGCTCACGCCTGTAATCCCAGCACTTTGGGAGGCTGAGGCAGGCAGATCACCTGAGGTCAGGAGTTCAAGATCAGCCTGGTCAACATGGTGAAACACTGTCTCTACTACAAATACAAAAATTAGTTGGGCATGGTAGCACACGCTTGTAATTCCAGCACTCAGGAGGCTAAGGCATGAGAATCCTTTGAACCTGGGAGGCAGAAGTTGCAGTGAGCCGAGATCACACCACTGCACTCCAGCCTGGGCAACAGAATGAGACTCTCTCAAAAAAAGAAAAAAAAAAAAAAAAAAGAAAAAAGAAAAGAAAAAATGTAAGATGAGAAGCAAGTTTGATAGTCAAATGCCTAGTTCTAAGAGCAGAAGCAACACTGTGAATAGATGACAGAGCTCAAGATTCAGAAAAAGAATAAAACCTATTCAAATTGGAGTTGGAATTTGGATTCACATGTCTCAAATCATTACAGGTTGTTTGACAGAATGTTATATACATATGTTATATATACATTTTTTTTGTACCTAAAATAGGATGCTATCATCATCAGTCTGGGCAAGGACCCTCTTTCACTTGATTTTTGTTTCATTTTTCTTCTTCATTCTTGATCCACACCCTTATTCCCCTCTCCATCATAGGGGTCCATTCTAATGTATAAGCCTTGGAAATATCTATCCCCTTGGAAAAGGATATAGAATCCAGAATTCAAATTGGAGTTAGTCAACCTCAAGTAAGCCTTGTATCTGGATTTGGTTGGAATTAAGGTTGACATCTCTCACCCAATTTCAGGTTGTTTGCTGAAATATAGTAAAATGTAACCTATATTGCATTGTATTTTGGTTTTGGATTTCAGGTGGAGAAAGCTGAGTTACTTATGGCATGCTACCGTCATCAAAGTCTTTGCAAAGATCCTCTCTTGTTTTGTTCTAATTTGCTCCCTTATCTTTGATTTTCACTCCTATTCTTTTCTCTATCATAAGGACCTATCCCAGTGTATAAGCAATATACATTGTTGAATATGTTTATATCCTTGTAAAACATGTGGTATTATTTTGTGTCTGTATTTGTAATTTGTAAATTCAAAACTTATGTTAAGTAATTGTGGGAAAGGACTAAATAGAGAGGACCCAGAATTCCATGTGATTTAGATAGGACTCCCACCCCCCTGGTCTCTACAACTTCATTGTCAATGGTGCATATGTCAAAATGAAGAAAACATCCTGTACTCCTGGAATAAGGAAGAGTTCCCAAAACTCTGTAGGCTTCTGGAAACATTCCTGCTTCCTCATCCACCACATGCAATCACCCCAGTCTGCCTGTAGACAGAGCAAATTTTACACATCTTGTAGGGCTTTTTCTTACCCACGTACCTTGTAACATGGGGTTTGGAGATGACTAAGAACCTTCATATGAAGAATCATGAATGAACTGAGATTTTACTGTTCTTACAAGCTAAAAGCCTGCCACAATTTCATGGGTGCTGGCAGAAGACATGAGACTCCTGTATCAGAGACAAAGAAGAGTTTAGTACTCATAGAAACAGCAGTTGCTACAGTATCATTTTTCCTCGACCAGTTCCTTGAAACCCAGTTTCCACAGAACAACACAAAGAGGGTCAGGTGACACCTGCACACATGGGATGCATCACAGGACAGGAACCCTAACTTAGGAAACACAAATCTTTTTTCTTTTTTTTTAAGAGACAAAGTCTTTCTCTGTTACCCAGGCTGCAGCGCAGAGGCACAATCATAGCTTACTGCAGCCTTGAACTCCTGGCCCTAAGCGATTGTCCCACCTCAGCTTCCTGAGTAGTTGGGACTACAGGCACATGCCACCAAGCCCAACTAATTTGTTTTTCTTTTTCTTTTTTATTTCAATAGGTTTTTGGGGAAGAGGTGGGGTTTGATTACATAAGTAAGTTCTTTAGTGGTGATTTCTGAGATTTTGGTGCATCCATCACCCAAGCAGTGTTCACTGTACCCAATGTGTAGTATTTTATTCTTCACTCTCCTCCCACCCTTTCCCCCTGAGTCCCCAAAGTCCATTGTATCATTCTTATGCCTTTGCGTCCTCATAGCTTAACTCCTGCTTATGAATGAGAACATATGATGTTTGGTTTTCTATTCCCAAGTTATTTCACTTAGTATAATGGTCTTCAAATCCATCAAGGTTGCTATGAATGCCATTATTACATTCCTTTTTATGACTGAGTAGTATTCCATGGTATACATGTATACCATATTTTCTTTAGCCACTCATTGACTGATGGGCGTTTGGGCTGATTCCATGTTTTTGCAATTGTGAATTGTGCTGCCATAAACAAACATCTGCAAGTATCTTTTTCATATAATGACTTATTTTCCTCTGGGTAGTGACCCAGTAGTGGGATTGCTGCATCAGGTGGTAGATCTACTACTTTTAGTTCTTTTTTTTGTTTTCTGAGATGGAGTCTCGCTCTGTCCTCCAGGCTGGAGTACAGTGGCATGATCTCAGCTCACTGCAACCTCTGCCTCCTGAGTTCAAGTAATTCTCCTGCCTTAGCCTCCTGAATAGCTAGGATTACAGGTGTGCACCACCACACCTGGCTAGTTTTTGTATTTTTAGTAGAAATGGAGTTTCACCATGTTGGCCAGGCTGATCCTGAACTCCTGAGCTCATGATCTGCCCACCTCAGCCTCCCAAAGTGCTAGGATTACAGGCATGAGCCACCATGCCCAGGCTACGTTTAGTTCTTTAAGGAATCTCACACTGTTTTCCACAGTGGTTGTACTAGTTTACATTCCCACCAACAATGGAAAAGTGTTCCCTTTTCACCACATCCATGCCAGCATCTATTATTTTTTGATTTTTTGATTATGGCCATTCTTGCAGGAGTTAGGTGGTATTGCATTGTGGTTTTGATTTGCATTTCCCTGATTATTAGTGATGTTGAGCAGTTTTTCATACGTTTGTTAGTCATTTGTATATCTTCTTTTGAGAATTGCCTATTCATGTCCTTAGCCCACTTTTTGATGGGGTTGTTTGTTTTCCTCTTGCTGATTTGTTTGAGTTCCTTGTAGATTCTGGATGTTAGTCCTTTGCCAGATGTACAGATTGCAAAGATTTTCCACTCTGTGGGTTGTCTGTTTAGTCTGCTGATTGTTTCTTTTGTTGTGCAGAAGCTTTTAAGTTTAATTAAGTTTCGTCTATTTATCTTTGTTTTTGTCCCATTTGCTTTTGGGTTCTTGGCCATGAGTCTTTGCCTAAGTCAATGTCCAGAAGGGTTTTTCACTTTTAGAATTTTTATAGTTTCATGTCTTAGATTTAAATATTTGATCCATCTTGGATTGATTATTTCATAAGGTGACAGATGAGGATCTAGTTTCATTCTTCTACATGTGGCTTGCCAATTTTCCCAGCACCATTTGTTTAAAGGGAGCCCTTTCCCCACTTTATATTTTGTTTGCTTTGTTGAAGATCAGTTAGCTGTAAGTATTTGGCTTTACTTCTGGGTTCTCTATTCTTTTCCGTGGTCTATATGCCTATTTTTATACCGGTACCATGCTGTTTTGGTGACTATGGCCTTAGAGTACAGTTTGAAGTCAAGTTTTGTGCTGCCTCCTGATTTGTTCTTTTTGCTTAGTCTTGTTTTAGCTATGCAGGCTCCTTTTTGGTTCCATATGAATTTAAGGATTGTTTTTACTAATTCTGTGAAGAATGATGGTGTATTTTGATGGGAATTGCACTGAATTTGTAGATTGCTTTTAAGTCCAACTAATTTTTAAATTTTTTGTAGAGATGGAGTCTCGCTATGTTGCCCAGGCTGATCTTGTACTCCTGGTCTCAAGCAATTTTCCTGCCTTGGCCTCCCAAAGTGTTGGGATTACAGGCATGACCCACAGCAACTTGCTTAAATCTCTTTAAATCGTTAATAAGCCTGCCTGATCTTTGCCCTAAAGAAAGATATTTTTTATTATAATGAACAGTAAATAAACCTTCCCTTAATTATCTCCATCTTCCAAAGCTGTTTTCTATAAAATACCCTTGAAAAGGTGGTTCAGAACAAAGGCAGTCTTCTCATAAGAACTGCAAAAACATAAAAGACCACTGAAGGATTGTTTCCCAAATCTCCTATATAATTTTCTCTCTAAATACCCTATATATAAAGCTTGTATCAGTAGATAACCCTTTCTTATTGCAATTATATAGAAACTCTAGGTTACTCCCTCTCATTTTCTGAAGAAATCAGTATATTCATTATCCTTTTAATATTCTGACTTTTTGGTTTCATGACCTCTTTTCCACCATTGGTTTTAACCTCTATTTTATTTTGTAATTACTTGCAAAGTTTTTATGTTAGGTATTTGAGTTTCTCTTTATGTGAATGCCATATTCATATCCTTTACCCATTTTTCTTTCAGGTTTATCATTTTCTCATTTAATTAACAGGAATGTCTTCTCTAATGTAGATATCTATCCCCTGTTGGCTTTACTTGTTTCAAATATCTTTGTCCATACTGTAATCTCTATGTAAACTTTACCTATTATAACATTTGATAAAGAGTCATTAATTTTAATGTCATCTTTTTTATCTTAGAGTTTGTGCAAAAAAGGAGCTGGTTTAAGAAGACCTTTTACACTGGAAAGCCTGAGAAATAATTCATATGCTTCTTTTTTCTTTTCCATTAGCTTTTCAGTTTTTATCTTTTCTATTTAGTACTTTAATCCAACTGGATTCCATTCTTGTATATGGTACAAGCATGCATTCCTAATGGGCAGGGGATGATATCTCTCCCAAGGCAGTGAAAATTGGTTCTTGGGGGTAGAAAAAAAAGTAGATGTTACAATGGTTTAGGCTCTCCCAAGTGGCATAGTACAGAAAGAGGTATACAGTATACCTGTGATAATAAAATTTCATTGAGAAGGAGGAAAACTGGGGGGAAATGTCTAAAATGATTTCTTAGGAGGATAATAAGGAAAAGGGTTGAGAAACACTGGTATAAGCTAAGAATACAGCATTATTTTTCTCATACAGTGACATATTCCCAATACCATTTTTTCCTTAAAATTTTTCTTTTAAATTTTACTTTTTTACTATAGCTGCTGGCAACCTTGACCAATACCATCTATTAAACAGTTTATCAACCTTTCTCTTCCTGTGCATATGCATGCATCCGTTACTGAGTTCTCTTGCATGTTTCACTGGCATATGTGTTCCTGAGCCAATGTCCCACTTTTTTGATTACCATAGTTTTGTAACTGTCTGGTATCTGGCAGTGAGGTGCCCTCTTTCTCTGACCTTTTTCAAAGTTGCCTTAATTATTCATAAAATATTTGGTCTTCTTATACATATCAGGATAAGTACATTGAATTCATTTTTTAAAAGTTCTTCTCTAATTTTAATTGGCATTGACTTGCATTCATAGATGAATTTGAGAACTGCCATGTTTTACAACATTGCCATCTGTTCCATGAACAAGGCATAGCACTCCATTTATTAGGCTTTCCAGCCCTTAAGTAAATTTAAAACTTTTTCTTCATAAAGGTCTTATGCATTGTCTGGTTAAATTCATAGTTTATCTTTTGCTTGCTATTGTGAATAACATTATAGAATCTGTTATATTTTTAGTTGATTATTGTTGATACAGAGGAACATTGATTTTTGTGAATGGATCTTGTAGCTTGCGTTCTTGCTAAATTCTCTTGTTAAATCTATAGTCTTTCTGTTGATTCAGTCGGATTACCTCATCTGCAAAAAAAGAAAGAGGGAGAGAAAAAAGGAAAGAAAGAAAAGACCAAAAAAAAGAAAAAGAAATTCTGTACTTTCTCTGGAACAGGTAAGTAGAAAACAGTAATCTAGTGATCTGCATATGGCAAGAGGAACAGTGAATTGAACCCTTGTGGAGCATCGTATAATAATCAGCTGGTCTAGTTTAACGGCACAGGTAGTATCTGCTTTGTATTTCAATGATTGGCTTGTTCAGTCCTGCCCAATAAATACCTATAATTACCTTTTGCTTCCTTTTCATAGACTTAGTACTTTTTTGGCTATATAATTATAAATTTTTAGGAATGTTTTATGTTTCAATGGGTGAAACCACTTGTACTGCTTTATCTCAGCAAGAAGAACAGTAACCAAAAAATAAAAAAACCAACTGGCTTTTTTTGAATAACCATACACAACAATCTCTGAACATTCTCACCAGTACTCACAATAAAAAGAAAATTTAGGCTGGGTGCAATGGCTCATGCCTGTAATCTCAGCACTTTGGGTGGCCATGGAGGGTGGATCATGAGGTCAGGAGTTTGAGACCAGCCTGGCCAACATGGTGAAACCTCATCTCTACTAAAAATACACAAATTAGCTGGACGTGGTGGTGTGTGCCTGCAGTCCCAGCTACTTGGGAGGCTGAGGCAGGAGACTCACTTGAACCCGGGAGGCGGAGGTTGCAGTGAGCCGAGATTGCGCTACTGTATTCCAGCCTGGGTGACAGAGCAAGACTCCACCAAAAAAAAAAAAAAAAAAAAAACACACACACACAGAAAGTTTAAGCACATGTATTAGAGGGGAAAAAAATCTCTTGTGTAATTTCCTAAATGATGATCTATCAAAAGTAACTAAGTCAAAGTGATTGTTATTTCTTAATAAGAGCTTCAAGAGGTTAATTGTCCATAAAATATACACATCATTTCCTGAGCGGAACAATATGTGCACAATCAAATTATGCTCCATCAGAATAAATAGGCAATAGCCAGGCATGATGACTCATGCCTGTAATCCCAGCACTTTAGAAGGACAAGGTGGGTGGATCACCTGAGGTCAGGAGTTTGAGACCAGCCTGACTAACATGGAGAAACCTTGTCTCCACTAAAAATAGAAAACTTAGCTAGGTGTGGTGACACGTGCCTGTGATCCCAGCTACTCGGGAGGCTGAGGCAGGAGAATTGCTTGAACCCAGAAGGTGGAGGCTGCAGTAAGCTGAGATCACGCCACTGCACTCCAGCGTGGGCAACAGAGTGAGACTCCATCTAAAAAATAAATAAATAAACAAACAGGCAAGATTTCCATGCAAAAATATAATTGTATATACTGTACATTTCCCAAAATATTCACAAGAAATTTAGATGCCTTCAGAGAAACAAATTCCTGAAAATGATCAAATTGATTGGACTGAAAATTTCTTCACTACTTAAAAACCTAAGAAATCACTTAGCCAACAAGTAATTTCTTCCAGAATAAAAGTGTGGTACTTGGAAAAATTACAGTATATGTATTTTAAATACCACCAAACAGATTTCTTCATAAAACTTTCTGTAAGCTAAATGGAATTCAGAGCTAAGGCATTGAAAAGTGACACTAAGATTGACCCTTGTTAAAGAGAACAGATGGAAAGACAAGTTTGTAACAATAGAATAATCTTTGCTGCTTTTAGAGTAGGAAGGACACAATATAAAATACAATGGTTTAATCAAGGAGGAAGAAATTCCTAACAGAAACAACTTTATGAAGCTGATCCTATATTATTCTATCAGGAAATATGAAAAATACATAAGTTTTAAGGGAAATATTTTCTTTCCTTTTCAAGACAGGGTCTTGTCCTGTTGCACAGGCTGGGGTGCAATGGTGTGGTGATAGCTCACTATAGCTTCCACCTCCTGGGCTCAAGCCATCCTCCTTCCTCAGTCTCACAAGTAGCTGAAACTACAGGCATGCCACCACACCTGGCTAATTTTTAAACAATTTTTATTTTTGGAGAAACAGGGTCTCACTATGTTGCCGAGGCCAGTTTCAAGCTCCTGGGCTCAAGTGAGTCACCCACCTCGGCCTTCCAAAGTGCTGGGATTACAGGTATAAGCCACTGTACCAGGTGAGGGAAATATTTTTTTTGCAAAGCAATAGAAGTGTGATTCGATGTAAAGTTATCATTAAAGGCAGCAGACCTGTCACTGCATTGTTAATTCATTGGACGTTGTACTTATCTCTGTAATAACACAAATTCACCCTGTGTCATAATTATATGTGCCACTGTGAGCAATTGACAGTCAGGAATTCTCTCTTCCTATCTTGGGTTTGTTTTGATTTTTAAAACTTCCTGCATTCAGCATGGTGCACAGATATGTAGCCAGTGTTCAATCTTTAAAATGCTTTACCTTGTAAAGTAATGCAATATGTGATTTAAGACTTTGTACTATTTCTAGGTGTATTTATTATCACTGCATTTGGCTATCTAATAGACATATAATTCATTCTGCTTGAGCCACAATGTCCTGAATCAGTTCAGTGTAGACCAATTATTCTAACCCCCAAGTTCAGCTTTTAACTCTAACAGATGCTATTTGACACTAGATTCTCCAATACTAAAAATCTTGCCAACCTTACATTATGTTGTTGTATTACAGCTTCCTAGTACTCAGTATGATATTATTAGCTCAAGCTGTAGCTCATTTGGTGTGCATAATTACAGCACACTCAGCAGTGAGTCCTGACCTACACGGGGCTGGGGCGGAGGGTGGGGGGATTCTGGGGATAGTTTTATCTATTTCACTTGACAATAAACGTAGTTATTACCAAGATTCCAAATTTTGGGAAAGTTTGATATTCACACTGCATTTCCAAGTACCTTTGGAATACCTAACATTACACTGATATTTTAGAGCTATTATTCTTTCTAATAACGATCAAATATTAGTATTATTTAAGCAACACTTCACTTTTTTTGGTTCTTTTCTCTTGTGGGTGCCTGGTTGGAAAACAACAAGGAGCAAAATGGTACAAAAGTAGGAGTTGTAAAGAGTTGTCCTGCTAGAGAGTTATAGCTTAGAAATTTGTATAATGCCTAAGGCATAGTCAGACTTCAGTAAATTACACTTCCTTGTTATCATTACATGTATATATTTTACAGCTTCAAACTTTAACAAGCACAGGTAAGCAACTGATAATCCTAGGTGCGTTCTCATAAATCAGAATTGTCCTGGCTCCTAAGAAGAGTAAGTGCTAGAGGAACTTGGGGGTGGGAGGAGGAAGGCTTTGGTTGCTTGGGCATTTCCTCTTTTCCTAGTTTTACTTCTCATTGCTTCCCAGTCACTATTACACTTCTCGGCTGGCCTGCTTTGTCTTTGCCTATATCTATCTCTTGGATTTAATTGCATTACAAAAGAGGTTAAAGTTTAACCCAGATATATGGCACTTAACTGAAGCTCTCAATATCAATAATTAAAGAACTTTAATTTTTTAAAGAGAAAATGTCTTGGAGACCATTCTTTCACCTTTCCTTAGAGACTTGTCATAAATAACCAGAGTTAATGCTTTTGCACATTATTTCATGCTTGTGAAGTGCTGTGAGCCTCAAGGCGAAGTCTCTTTAAGTATGCAGTATATATTCCATTTTATTCCAAAGCATGTAATATTTTAAATCAAAGAAATTAATTTTTAAGAAAGAACTTTCAGTTTTCAAACTATTCATAATTTACATTTTAACAATGTATATTTAAATATTCTGAAGATGAAAGCATGGCTGCTTCAATATTAAGGATCTCTTTCCCTCTCCAAATATACTTAAAGTAATTTTCATTTATGTGGTTGAACGTTTATATGCCCCTACAGCCTATAATAAATCAGAAAAAACCCAAAGTTTATATGCCAATATAGGCAGGAGAATTAATTTAATTCAATAAAAGAGAGGAGAATTATTATGTAAAGGACGCTTGCCAGCATAATCAGCTAATAACATTATAGAGAGCTTTTACTTTATGTAAGTATTTCTTAGAGACTTTGGTTTGACCAATAATACATACACACGCACACACACACGCACACACACACACACGCACACAGACACACGCGCGCACACACACACACAGAATTTTCTTAATGCTAAACCATTTTATAATAGAGTTCTTCTTAAAACATCTTGATATCACCCTTACACCGGTCTTGTGACTATTACAGAACCAAATCACCATTATGAAACTAAGTGATGGGTTACATAAGGAAAATGGGGTCTCTTCTGATAGGTGTCAAGGAAGCGCAGAAATGTTAGAACTGTTTGAGACCTGGGAGGTCATCTATCCCAACAATGTCATTGACATTGAAAGTAGGGCTCACAATGACATTGAAAGTCATTCTTCATTATCAACATGTTTTTAAATTGCCTTTTATTAGTCCAAGTGATAGTAATACCTCTATAGTCTTAGGTAGAAGCTAATTATTCATTACGTTGTAATTCTCTGTTTACCTTGTCCTACCTCTGTCCTGCTACCTAGACTTCTAGAGGATGTAAACAAAAAATATTTCTCTAGGGTGTATTACTTTGTTCTCTCCCTAAAAAATTCAGTTTGTTAGCATCTACATTTTTAAACTGTTGAAATGGACCCAAATATGTAATAAATACTATAGTAGCTCAGACCCATAGAAATATTATTCTAAAATCAGTTTTCATTAAAGTACTTTCTACTTCCATTACTGGATCTAGTCTTTCCGAAAATATAAGAAACCAGTTACTATTAATGATAAACCATCTGCTCATTATAAACATGAGGTTTAACAAGTAATACGTGCTATATTTATTCAAGTGTCTAACTCTTAACTGTTAATTATGAACAGATTATTAGATGCCTTCTCTATTTTCTGCAGTTTACAATAAAATAACTCTTTGAGTAAATTGAAGTTTGATTGTGTAACAAATTTATATTAGAATACAGTTCAAAGTGTTTTTTTCTATAGCCTTTTTTGACTGAAGAAGCAAAGGGTAATGTTAATTTGTAAATTTTGTTCTTGTATTATTTATGTTTCTGTAAGATATGATGCCCTATCCCAGAGATGCTGGAAAACTTTTTTTGCTTCTACCTGTGGGTTCTGTTTTGTGAGTTTTAAAGGAGTATGCATACAATAAAATATTCCTTCTTTGTTAAAAAAAGAGAAATGAAGGCTCAAGAGAAATCAGTCTGACTTGTAACACTATATTGCCTGTAGTAAAAGCTGATCTAATAATAATAATGCAAGAGATTGTTAAAAGGGTAACCTTTTAATTTTAAAATACAAATAATCTATTAGTGACTTGTAAGAATTACTCATATAGCAGCATAGCATTCACCTAGACCCACATCATATACTGCCGAATTACAGAAGCCTACAAAACTGAAATGTTGGGTAGCTCAGAAAGAGAATAGGAAAAATGATATTCACCACACTGGTTTACCTTGAGAATACTTGAAATCAAATATTCATCTGAAATTTATTAGAAATCTCTTATAAGAAGCATGTATGTTAGATGTTATGAATGATTTAAAGAATTAAGAAAATGAAGGAGGAGTGAGGGAAGGAAGAAAAAGACAAATCCTGGTCTCCAAAAGCTTACTTCTGGCAGGAAAGAAGATACTGCTATTGCTACACTTTGTTTAACTCTCCTTAAGCATTTGTGTATTATTTCAGTCCCTGCCATTAAATGAAAAGTTCTTTGAAAGCAGAGAGTATATCTCCTTCAATGATTAATCTCCCAGAGTAGCTTCTGTTAATAGCATTTGTCCAGTAAGTGCTACTTGAATTGAAATGAATTCTGTCAATATTATGGTGCATCCAAACACCAATAGTAAAATGCATCCTATCTTTTATATACCATTTCAGTCTCATTGATGATGCACATCCAATAAATCTTTTGCATAAATAATATTTTTAAGCAATGCTTGCACAAGTGGGTTTTATAATATGTGAGGGAAAAGTACATGATGAAACATTCATCTTTTTAAAAAACTGTTAAATATTTTAGATTACATACCAGTATTTTTCCTGAAATGAATAAAGATCAATTTAGAGATACACTTATTGGCACTCTTGCTAAAACCATTTAATCGTGTTTCTGTAAGTAAGCTGACACTTTGATTCTGCATGCCTTTGTTAAACAACACCAGGTTGAGAGGGGAAATGATCTAACTGAAAGGCAAGAAAGAGTATTATAAATCAGACGAGATCCCCGGAGACAGATGATCAATTGACAGGCATTTGGTCTGTCTAAAGGAGAAAGGGGTGGTCTTTGGCTGTCATAGGGGAGGAAGTCATATGAATAAGCCAGAAGGAATGCCATGAGCAAAAGCATAGAGGTGAAAGGGTCGGTGTACGCTTCCCCTTGTTCTAAAGACTCCTGTGCTGTTTAGGCTCTGATAAGTGATTTCTGCTTTGTTTCTGTACTGGAGTGCTTCTCTGTATCTTGCTAATTCCCCAAGTCACTTTAGGAGTAAGGTCTTTCTTGGCTCTTGTGAGCTCCAACCCCAACCCCATATAGCTAAAACTTCTCTCACTACACCCCAGAGCATGCTCTCTAGCTACCCGAATATCCTCAAAAACTTTCCAGCTCTTTGCCTAGTTTTCTAGACATCTGGATAAACTTGGGTAAATTAACTTTTTCTAATCTTTGGGTAGCTCAGAAAGAGACTAGGTGAACTAACATTCACCACACTGGTTTACTTTGAGGATAAAACCAATAATGTCTATAAATTGCCTACATAATGCCTAACACCCGAGATTTCTGTTCTGCTTCTGAGCTCTGTCTGCTAAGTGGGACTCTGCTCATTTCTCTTACTATCACATTCACCACTACTGGCCCCCGCCCCCACCATGCACACCCAGGCACATGGACTATTTTCTTGAAATACCACCTATTTTTGTTAGCCTTCCCTCCACCACCCATGCATTGCTGCAGAATGGTATTGCTGCCCGCATGGGCAGCTGACTCTGGTCCTGTGATGCCGGCTCCATCTCCCCAGCAGGAGGATCTCATTCCTGGGCTGGCCCTTCCCAAGCTGCAGCTTCCTGAAAAATATTGTCCTGAAATAGGATACCAGGGACCTTTATTCTGAAAAAGAGAAAGCTGTTTTCAAATATTTGAAGGTCTGACCTACACATAAGGAATTAGACTAGAGTTTCTAAACGTTTTTTATGCCATGGACCCCTTTGTTGGTCCAGAGAAGCTTATGGACCCTTTCCATTATTCTAATAATGTTTTAAATGTAGAAACTATAATGCATAGGATTACAAAGAAACGAATTATGTTGAAAGACAGTCCTTGAAATTTTTTTTTAAACAAGCTTGTGCTATAGCAACATGCATGTTTTTAATTAATGCAAATAATAAGGTGTAGCAGCAGGCCTAAAAACTTCATAAATTGCAGTTACCCTGCATAAATGAGATTTTAAGATTTCTAGGACAACTGGAATATGATACAGAAATATCTGTGATTCCTGTTATTGACAAAGTCATAGAGACTATTAATACTACTGTGGTTTGTTGCCTCCATTCAATAATTGAAGGAAATCTAAATTTAGAGATGAGTGAAAATGAAGACGTTGTATATTTTCCCCATCTAAATTCATAGACCCTTGAAATGTATCCATAGATATTCTTGGCCTACGCCTCCCTGTCACCCGCCCTATGTAAGGACTGTAAGGACCCTGCACAAGACTCCTTCTGTGCCTTTGAAAGGAGTAGAGCTCATCTCAGTGGGTCCATGTTGTAAGAAGGCAGACTTCAGTTCACCACAATGAAGAACTTTCTAGCAACTAAAAATCCTCAAAAATAATAGGCTACTTAGTAAAGTAAGTTTTTCATTACTAAATTATTCAAAAGAAGTAAATATGATTAAATTAGGATTATTGCATCAGGAAGGAAATTGGGGCTCCATTTATATAAATTATAATGTGAACAACGTTTTCTAGAGATGGACACAGCTGCAGTCCTGCTAACATTCACCAGGCATGGAGCAAGGTGCTTTACATCCTTTGACTCATTCAACTCTAACAGTCAGCATAGGAGGTAGGCATATTCTTCTGAATGTCAGCTCAGGATTATTATTTTTTAACTTGAAAAAGAAAAACATCTAAGAGGCAAAATTCAAATGAAGGTATTTCAGGCCCCAAAGTTTAGACATTTCCATCTGTAAAATGGAGTTAATAATATTTACTTATAAGTACTTGCCTTATAAGAACTTAAAATTAAGTATTTATAAAGTGGTTTTAGAACTTCAAAAGATAATATACGTCAAGTATATATGAAAAATTATGAAGGATAGTGATATTCTAAGCATTTTACATGAATTAACTAATTTCATCCTCACAACAAGTTTGAGTTAAGTAATAGTATTACTTAACTATTACTTAACACAAATAATCTTTGTGTATGCAAGATTTCCGTCCCCACCCGGTATGGTGGCTTGCACCTGTAACCTGTAATCCCAGCTACTTGGGAGGCTGAGGCAGGAGGATCCCTTGAGGCCAGAAGTTCAAGACCAGCCTGGGCAACATAGTGAGACTCCATCTCTTAAAAAATATTAAAAATAAAAGTAAAAGATTTCTCTTCCCAACAAGACGGTGACTGCTCAAAGGTAATAATGGAACTGCCTTTATTACTAGCACTAAATGAAACTGCCTTTATTACTAAAACAAATTGCTAGTACCATGTCTGGGCACAGCATAACATAGTTGTTACCAGCATGAGCTCTGGAGTCAGACCATCTGGATTCAAATCCAGTTTGCAGTTGTGTAGCCTTGGGCAAGCTATTCAACCTCTTAGTGTCTCTGTTTTCCCATCTGTTAAATGAGGATGAGTAAAATAATAAAGTAAAAGAACAAGACTTGGCAGTATCTATCCCTGTCAGTTTGACTCAGAGCTAACTTGTTCTGCTTCTGCTGTCTTTTTTAAAAAATCTCATATTATTATATTTAATCTCTGAAGACTTTTCCTTCATGGTTGGTCACTGACAATGTACTCCAAGGAAGTAACCAGAACCACCCACTCTCAGCGAAGCATTTTCAACTGCCGCTTTGAGTACTGCTAAGCGAGTTTCTCTGTCCTACAGTGTACTCTAAGATAGCAATTCGCAAGCTGAGATTTATGACTTCCTAAGTTCAAAGATACAAACAAAATATTTATTTTTGACATTTCTCTTGAGAAGTCACCTGAATCACTCACAACTTTCTCTTGGTATTTAAAAGGGCATAGTTTTCAGTAATCATATTGTTAAGGGATCCTTGGGGTGTTGCTTCACCAGCTGGAAACCTCTGTGGCTGGAGGTACCTTTGCCTGAGTTTTGCTCTGGCCCACTGGGCTCATTCTGCTCACTTGGCTGCACTAGGCTTATGCTACTGGTCTGGATCCCATGCATGCCAAGGCCAAGCCAGCCATGGAATAGCAAAGGGTGTGTGAGCCAGTGTGGGGTCTGACCACTGCACACAGCCAGTCATGCTGGCTGCGTCGGGGTGGGCAGCTCCAGGTGCTAGCATGGGTGCAGTCCCCCTGCCAGGCTGCAGCTAGAACAAGTGTACCATAAGCAGCTTCCACAGCTGACACTGGGGAACGCGGTGATGCCTAAAAGCTTGGAGACACCGGGAACTGCAGAGCCCTAAATACAGTGTCGTAGCCCTGACCTGGGGAGCTCTGAGGTCTGGGCTCCCTGATGGGTTGCAGCTCTTCTCTCCTTCTCTCTTCTGATCACCCTCAATGTGGTGAGTAAGGAGTGTGTTTCAGCCCTGTTTGTGTTACAGCTCTTTTAGCGCCACCATTCAGGGGGTCTCAAGTTCTTGTCCTGTGTCCAGGAAGAATGAGGTACGCAGACAAGTGGAGGGTGGGCAAGATGAAGAGGAGCTTTATTGAGCAATAGAACAGCTCGGAGGAGACCCGAAGTGGGCAGTTCCTCTCTGTACCCAGGGTGTCCCCGATGAGTGTTCAGCTCTTAGCAGAGAGGGTAGCTCCTCTCTGCAGGCAGGGTGTCCTGACAAGCGTTCAACTCTCAGGAGAGGGGATAGCTCCTCTCTGCAGCTGGTGGTCCTGTCATCCCTCTAGTCTGGCTCAGTCCAGAGGTTTTATGGGCCTAGAGGGGAGGAAGTGCACACTGATTGGTCCATGGGCAACCATGGGCAGGCCTGGAAAAGGCACCACAAGTTTCCACTCTGGTCCATGGGACCAGCAGCTTGTCCCAGGCTTCAGGCCCTCCTCAGCTTGAAGGTGGGGCTTCACTGGGAACCCACCCCCTTCTGCCCAGGAATCTGTCTGCCTCTTGCTGCCATTCAGGATGCCCCGGCTGTTTGTGCCAAGCGGCACCTGCAGGCCAGCACAGAGCTGCCCTCAGCCCCCCTCAGCCTCCCTCCTGTGATCATTGGCACCCAAAGTCCAGAGGGGCCCCAGGCGGCAGGGGGCTGGCATGTCAGCACTGCCCTGAGCATGTGCGCACCTGGCCAGGTTGCAACAGTGCCCAGGCTCAGCCTCAACTTTGCTCCATGACCGAACTGGGTGCTGACAGGAGAGAGAAGCCAGACAGTGGAAGCAGGCACTTCTGAGCCTGCAGGGGTTTGGGGGGCCTTCCTGGGTCCCTGAGAGTGCAGGGGTGCCTGGGTCCACAGCCAGAGTAGCTGCAGCTGCAGCTGAGCCTGGGAGGGCAGGACTCCTGCCTGCTCCTGGCTCCCAAGAGCACAGGGGTGCCTGGGTTGCAGCTGCAGCTTGGGAAGCTGCAGTTGTGCCTAGGAAACTCCCATCCTGCCAACTCAGAAAGGGCAGGGCTCCCACTTGTCTCCGGCTCCCACAGGCTCCATGGAGCACAAGCCCCGCCTGTGCCTCTTCTCCGTGTTTTCCCCACAGTGACTGCAGGCAAGGTGCAGGTGGAGCAGCAGCCCCAGCCAACCTCGCACAAACAAACCCAACCCTCCCGGGGCCAGTCCTGTAATGGCCAGGTGCTTGTGGGCCCCTGGGATGTAGTGGGGAGCAAGGTTGAGGCCGCAGTGGAGGCTCCAGGTCTGGGAGCAGGTCCTGCTCAGCTGTGTGAGGGTGGGGGTGGCACAGTCGGCTGCCTCAGGGACGTGGGGCACAGGGGACACAGGGCATAGGGAACCCACCCCTGCCACTGCTGCTCCCACAGCTGCTCCTGCCACCACCACGTGTGCCTCCCCACTGCAGCCGGCATGATGTCAGCAGCCGCTCTGGACAGTCAGTCACTGCCATCAATATGCCAACCTTCACAAATAAATGCAGGCTAATAGACATGCTGAATTAGATTTAACTAAGATAGTTACAGTAAATACACATTGAGCCCACTACTTGCAAGGCAGTGCGTTAAGCATTCACATACATTCCTTCATTTGATCCTTACAAAAACCCTATAAGGTAAGTACCATATATATGGCTCCCATTTTATATGGATGAACAAAATAAGCACAAGAGGATTCTAGAGCTCAAGTTCTTAACCCTTTATTTTCTATAATCAGGGATCTTTTCCAACAACTCAGGCAAACCACCCACAAATATTGCTGAAATACTTGGTTTATAGCCATGCATTGAATTCCTCTATTCATATATGAGAAATGTACCCCCAGTTGCGTTTCCTGATATTCTTTGTGTCCTGAAATCCTTTCAGATCGTGCCGTTAATATATATTGAGCACTCTCCATGTGCTGATTAGTGCAGAAAAAGTTATTTTTAGCAAGAAGGAACACTTTTTTCTAGGGGATCAGTTCATAGATGCAGCCACTACTTGCTGTCCTTCAGTGGGATCCGGGGGAGCCTGGCTGAAGTCCCTGGGGTGATGGGCTGAACAGGGTCTCCCTCCTAGTGATGTCTAAGATGCATCCTACAACATTTACTACAGGATCTCCCAAGGGGTGTAAGACCATTAGACTAGGCTGGGCGCTGTGGCTCATGCTATAATCCCAGCACTTTGGGGGGCGAGGAGAGTGGATCACCTGAGGTCAGGAGTTTGAGACCAGCCTGTCCTACATGGTGAAACCCCGTCTCTACTAAAAATACAAACATCAGCTGGGCATGGTGGTGGGCGCCTGTAATCTCATCTACTTCGGAGGCTGAGGCAGGAGAATTGCTTGAAACCAGGAGGCAGAGGTTGCAGTAAGCCAAGATCGCACTATTGCACTCCAGCCTGGCGGCAAGAGCAAAACTCTGTCTCAAAAAAACAAAAAACAAAAAACAAAAAAACCACTAGACTAAATCACTGGGGGCAGGGGAAAATTTGCACCTCAATAGCCAGATTCAAATTGTTCACTGTTTCTGAAAAGTGGAATTCACCTGCGGACAATATTCTCCTTAGAAACTCTCCTTTTAGAAAAATCCTTTTATTTACTTATTTTTGTCTATTTATTTTTTGAAACAATCTTCCTCTGTCACCCAGGCTGGTGCCATCATGGTTCACTGCAGCCTTGACCTCCTGGGCTTAAGAGATCCTCCCCTCTCAGCCTCCTGAGTAGGTGGCTATACAGGCATGCACCACCATGCCCAGTTAATTTTTTTATAAAGTTATTTTGTAGAAATGGGGGGTCTCACTCTGTTGCTGAGTTTGACTCGAACTTCTGGATTCAAGTGATCTTCCTGCCTCGGCCTCCCAAAACACTGGGATTACAGTATGAACCACCATGCCCAGTCCAGAAAATTCTTTTAATGCCTGTAGTTATTTCTTGACCTTCTGTCCAGGCCTCTACAGTTCAAAAATAACCATTTATAGAACAGCCAGAAGTTATTCAGGTAATTTTTGTAAGTCAAGTGCTTACTCCCTTTTACTTAAGCTGTTTGTGGCTGTTTTGCTAAAGCATTGTTTCATCAATAAACTCTGGGCTTTACCTAATAACTCTATCAGTGATGCAGAAGTCCAGAAGTTTTATAGGACTTGGTAGGAATTATTATAGTAAAAAGCGTTTTGTAGAAATTTACTCTCTTATTTAAAAGCAATATAGACCATAAATACTGGATTCTGCTAGAAGAAAAGGGGAAATCTTAGGTTGGTTGAAATGTAGTATTTTGTAGTTTTATGTTCACTGTATCATTTTTACTTCTCTTGCAAATCCTTAAACAGATTTAAGAAGAAAAGCTTTTCTGTGAGCTAGAGAAACATTTTAGTATTTGCTCTGGTTTATTTTAATTCCTCCTCTGTTTATTTATTTATTTATTTTTCATTTATTTCTTTATTTAGAGATGGAGTCTCGCTCTGTCACCCAGGCTGGAGTGCAGTGGCGTGATCTCAAATCACTGCAACCTCTGACTTCCAGGTTCAAGCAATTCTCCTGCCTCAGCCTCCTGATTAGCTGGGATTACAGGTGCCCACCACCACGCCCAGCTTATTTTTTTGTATTTTTAGTAGAGATGGGGTTTCACCATGTTGGCCAGGCAGGTCTCTAACTCCTGACCTCAAATGAATTGCCTGCCTCAGCCTTCAAAAGTGCTGGGATTACAGGCATGAGCCACCGTGCCCAGCTATTAATTATTTTTTAGACAGGTTTTCACTCTGTCACCCAGGCTGGAGTGCAATGGCATGATCATAGCTTACTGCAGCCTTGAACCCCTGGGCTCAGACGATCCTCCTGCTTCAGCCTCCTAAGTAGCTAGGATTACAGGTGTGAGACACTGTGCCAAGAACCTCATGTCTTTTTCATTCAGTAATACAGCTTCTAAAAATCCATTCTAAGAAACCAGGTGTAGATAGAATCAAAGATTTACATACCAAGTGCATTTATCACAGCTCTATAAGAAGAGCAGAATCCCTAGCAACTTATGTCCCTGAGGTGTCTCACTGCTCTACTGTATTTCAATGTTGACAACCACCTTGAATGGTAATTTGGAGAGCGTTTCAGGCAGGGAGTTAAAAAGATTGGGTCAAGTCCTTGTTCTAACCCTTTATCTCCTGTCTGACTCTAGAAAGTTACTTTTTTGGGGTCTGTTATTTAACATTTTCTTTGCAACATAAAATACAATTTAAGATCATGGACTTTAGAGGCAAACTGTCAAGCCTCAGCTTCACTATGTACTAGCTAATGGAACTTGGGTAAATTGCTAAATCTCTGTGCCTCAATTTTCCCATCTATAAGACGGCGATAGCGATACTTCCTGCCGTATAAAATTGTTTTGAGGATTAAACGAGTTATCATCTGTAAATCTGGCTTATTAGTGGTTGGCATTCAGCAAGCACTATCTTGCTTTAAGTACTAAATGAGTCTGCATAATGGGAATAATAACCCCTTTTTCGCCAGACTGATGGAAGGATGACATGGGATGATATCTGTGAAAGTGCTACAGAAACTACAACATACTATGCAAATGTCATGCCATTATTAGTGAGGTAGTTGGAAGTATATGTCAATCATCTTAAAATTCTATGGTAAAAATATTTTACCTCCTAGAAACATATGTATGAGTTGTAATTGATTTAGCAGACCAGAGAATTGAAATTTAAGTCTGCATTGGGGGAGAAAAGGTCAGAGTAAAGGAGGGCTGCATGGAAAGAACTAATAAGAAGCAAACTGTAGAATCACAGAAGAGCTCAGGTAGGGATACAGTTGAGCCTAAAACAAGAATTGTTTAAAAATCTTGAAAAGGAGTAGGGACATGACCCACTTCCCCATCTCTTTATCCCTCTCTACGTGGCTACCCATTCCCTCACCTGATAGAAAAGTGGAAATTTGTTCCCTCAAATGGTTGTATCAGAAAGGCTGTGATCTCAGGAACACTATTTTTAAAGGAATATTTAGAGAATAGTCTAAAGGTCTTTGACATTCAAAAAACAAGATGGTAGAAATGAAAAATCGAAAGGAAGCTTGAATATATGGTCAAGTGAATTTCCTAGAAAAAACGGAAAGATAAACGGATGTCAGATGCAGTGGCTCCTGCCTGTCATTGCAGCACTTTGGGAGGCCAAGGGGGCAGATCATTTGAGGTCAGGAGTTCAGGACCAGCCTGGGCAACATAGCAAAACAAGCCAGGCATGGTGGTGCATGCCTATAGTCCCAGCTACTCAGAAGGCTGAGGTGGGAGGATTGCTTGAGCCCAGAAGTTTGAGGCTACAGTGAACTATGATTGCCTGGGCAACAGAGTGAGACCCTGTATTAAAAACAAAAGAAAACAAAACACACACACACAGCACACACACAAACACACACACACAAACAAGACAAGAAAACAAAACACACACACACACAAACAAGACAAACAGATGAAATATGTAAGGAAGAGCATTAGAGACATACAAGCCAATTTCCCAGAATTTAAGGATCTGAGTTTTCAGATGAAAACATCTCAGTTACAGTAATGTCAAAAAACTAAACTAAACAACAATATCATGAAATTTCAAAAGACAAAAGATTTTAAAAGACGTATCTATGAAAACTCCTTGAAAGTAAAAATTAGTCTGGGCACAGTGGCTCAGATCTGTAACCCCAACACTTTGGGAGGTTGAGGCAGGCAGATTGCTTGAGCCTAGGAGTTTGAGACCAGCCTGGGCAACATAGGGAGATCCCATCTCTACAAACAATAAAAAATTAACTAGGAATGGTGGCACATGCCTGTAGGCTACTTGGGAGGCAGAGGTGGAAGGATTGCTTGAGCCCAGGAGGTCAAGGCTTCAGTGAGCTGAGATCTTGGCACTGCACTCTAGCTTGGGTGACAGAGTGAGACCCTGTCAAAAAAGAAAGAAAGAAAGAAAGAAAGTGAGAAAGAAGAAAAGAAAGAAAGAAAGAGAGAAAGAAAAGAAAGAAAGAGGCCGGGTGCAGTGCCTCATGCCTGTAATCCCAGCATTTTGGGAGGCCGAGGAGGGCGGATTACCTGAGGTTGGGAGTCGGAGACCAGCCTGACCAACATGGAGAAACCCCATCTTCTAGAATTTGGAAGTTTTAATCAATTATCATCTAATTTCCAGTGGTTGCTACTAGGAATTTTGATCCCCTTTGATTCCTGATACTTTGTGACCTTGCTTTGTTTATCTCTTTCTTTCCTTCTTTCCTTTTATTTTCCCTTCCTTCCTTCCTTCCTTCCCTCCCTCCCTCCCTCCC
>NW_016805433.1:2804249-2832421 GCF_001698545.2 Rhinopithecus bieti
CTTTCTTTCTTTCTTTCTTTCTTTCTTTCTTTCTTTCTTTCTTTCTTTCTTTCTTTCTTTCTTTCTTTCTTTCAAAGATGGAGTTTCACTCTTGTTGCCCAGGCTGGGGTGCAGTGGTGTAATCTCTGCTCACTGCCACCTCCACCTCCCAGGTTCAATTAATTTTCCTGCCTCTGCCTCCCAAGTAGCTGGGATTACAGGCGACTGTCACCATGCCTGGCTAATTTTTGTATATTTAGTAGAGATGGGGTTTCACCATGTTTACCAGGCTGGTCTTGAACTTCTGACCTCAGGTGATCCACCCACCTCGGCCTCCCAAAGTGCTGGGATTACAGGTGTGAGCCACTGCGCCCCACTTAAATCCTCATCTTTCATCATAGGGGATTGTTCAGAATCAATTGAGAGGTGGTCATAAGAGTCAGATGGATAAAGATCAAAATATCAGCTTCAAGGTTTGGGTGTGGGAAGGTTTTGGGGGAAGCGATTCTAGGAAGTGGAGTGAGGGTATGGAAAAGAGAGACAGGAAAAACAGAAAAGCCATTAAGAATGTGTCAACGAGCTCAGTCCCACTGGGGACCTTTTGAGAAACAGGGTGGAACACGCCTTTGAATTGTCCCACCAGAGGACGGGGAGGCTGGTCGACTGGTTGAAGATGGCATAGACAAATGCCTCTGCATTTCTCATTCTGCTTATACAGCTAAGAGCTCCTGTCGGGCCAAAGAAAGCCCTGCTGTGCTGAAGTAAAGAGATGCTAGAACTCAATGTGGGAGGCTGTCAGCAGGGTGGAAGCTGTCTCATCACAGCAGGTGAGCTTACAGTTAGAGGTGGGTGGGGGCCTGGGAGGGGAGCATTAACAGCTTCCGTCAAACAGACGCTGGATTGGAGCACACAGTGTGAGCTTCCTAATATTTCAACTATGAGTTAAGCAGACTTAGCCCCTTCATCACTAACCTCTTGCACAGAGCAGATACTGCCTCAATATGCTCACCAAATGGGAGAATCAAATTGAAAGTACCTTGCCTCAGGCAGGTTCATCCAAGAGAAAGAAGAGGCTGAGGCAGGCCTGCTCACTAGCCGAGTAAGTCCTCTCTTCCTGGAGGAGGGAGTGAGAAATGGAGAAGCCCAAAGAGTTATTTTTGCTAATACTGCCCCAAGTGGAAACGTAAGACCAGGGAAATGAAGAGCTCCCATAGAAACCAGCATGTTAAAGCAGATACTGAAATTTTAAAAACAATACAAAACAGAAAACAGTATTCATGTGTTATTTCAGATTACCAAGGTATATACCACCAAAATAGCTAAAATATTTTAAAAGTGGTTGCTAGGGTCTGAATATTTGTGTCCCTCCAAAATGCATATGTTGAAATCTAATCTCCAATGTGTTGATAATAAGAGGTGGGATCTTTGGGCGGTGGTTCGGTCACCAAGGCAGAGCCCTAGTGAATGGAATTAGTACCCTTATAAAAATGGCGAGAGGGAGCTTGTTTACCTCTTCCACCAAGTGAGTGTGGAGCTAGAAAGCGCCATCTATGAGGAAATGGACCCTCACCAGATGCTGAATCTGCCAGCACCCTGAGCTTGGACTCTCCAGCCTCCAGAACTGTGCAATACATTTCTGTTGTTTATAAATTACTCAGGCGAAGGTATTTTGTTAGAACAGTCTGAATAGACTAAAACAGCAGTTATCTGTGGGAGAATGGGAATTAGAATGGGAGGAAGAGTAAAGAGGATTGCTATTTTTCACTATAAGCTTAATCATATTATTTGACTATTTTAATCTGCATAATCATATTATTTTCATTAAAATTTATTTATTTATTTATTTATTAAGACAAGGCCTTGCTCTGTTGCCCTGGAGGGAGTGTGGTGGTGCAATCGTGGCCCACTGCACCCCCAACCTCCTGGGCTCATTGGATTCCCCCACCTCAGCCTCCTGAGTAGCTGAGACTACAGGCATGCGTCACCATACGCTGCTACTTTCCATATTTTTTTTGTAGAGACGGGGTTTTACCATGTTGCCCAGACAGTTCTTGAACTCCTAGGCTCAAGGGATCTGCCCACCTCAGCCTTCCAAAGTGTTGAGACTACAGGTGTGAGCCACTGCATCTGGCCTATTTTCATAAAAATTTGAACATTAAATTAGAAAAAACTCCATAACAGACCCACCACATTAAGTGGGAAAAAATGATTTAAAATCAGCATGGCAAAATAATCCTAATTAACAAAAATTCTACATGAACAGTTGTTACATTTATAATCAAGAAAATAAAATACACACTAAAAATACATTTAAAAAATAGAGCAGAGGTGAGTTGTACTCACTGTTGTTTCTACATATTAAGCAACTATTAGCTATTCAAAATTATGTCAGTAATTAATTATAGGAAGCAACAGTGAAAATAAATTTGAGAACACGTGTACTTATATCATGCTGATCCAAACATCTTTGCTTGATTTAAATGCCTAGGGCACACTGGGATATAAACAATGCTAGCAAGGCACTACTTTGTATGGTTAAAACAAGAGGATTAGTATATGATTCCGTGAATCACACGGGTTATTGACATACAAACAGATTTTTTTTTAAATGCTTAAAGAGGGGGAGAATAATGACAACAAATCTCACAGGAATGCACTCCATAAATGAGGTACATTAGTCACATAGTGAATGAGTTCCAATTCTGTTTAGAATCGAATTATTAGAATTTAGTTACTTAGGGCCCAGGTACAGTGGCTCATGCCTGTAATCCCAGCGTTTTGGGAGGCCAAGGCGGTGGAGCACCTGAGGTCAGGAGTTCAAGACCAGCCTGACCAATATGGTGAAACCCCATCTCTACTAAAAATACAAAAAAATTAGCCGGGCTTGGTGGCTTGTGCCTGTAGTCCCAGCTGCTACGGAGGCTGAAACAGGAGTATTGCTTGAACCCAGGAGGTGGAGGTTGCAGTGAGCTGAGATCATGCCACTGCACTCCAGCCTGGGCAACAGAGCAGGACTCCATCTCAAAAAAAAAAAAAAAAAAAAAAAAAAAAAGAATATAATTACTTAGGATGGAAGCAGGTCTCTGTGGATGTAAAGTCTAATAGAAGTTTGAGGTATACCTTTATAGGGGAGACTTTCAAAAGAGATGATTTGACCAACATGGCGGAAATCCGTGGTGACACACAAGGCTCCTCGATGCTAGTGAGTGGTGGTGGTGTTGGTGGGAGGTTGGCAGAGAGAAGCTCTGGCGCCCATCGCCTAAGCTCTGTGAAAATCTTGGGTTCGTTTGGGCATGGTGGCTCATGCCTGCAATCCCAGCACTTTGGGAGGGCAAGGTGGGCAGGTCGCTTGAGCCCAGAAGTTTGACACCACCCTGGCAAACATAGTGAAACTCCGTCTCTATAAAAAATACAAAAATTAGCCAGGCGTGGCAGCATGTGCCTAGCTACCTGGGAGGCTGAAGGGGGAGGATTACGTAAGCCCAAGAGGTAGAGGCTGCAGCGAGCCATGATCGTGCCACTCTACTCCAGCTTGGGCAACAGAATGAGACCCTATCTCAAAAAAAATTTGTTTTTAATTAAAAATCTTGGGTTTATATGTATTTTGGAGTACAGTAGTTGAGGCCAATAACTGATATCTAGTCTGACAAGGTGTTGAAACCATCCCTGTAAACTTTATAGATTAATCATGGAAGAAGCGAGGGGAAAGAAACACAAACACACCAAGCTTGCAGCACATGCAGCATTAATCGCTAGGTCAGCCTGCTCTCTGACCCACTCCCTCACAGATGTTTGGTGCCTCTTGCTTTAGAATCACGTAGATCCTTTTACAAGTTTATAGTTCCCCTTAACTGCTCTATAGAGAACAATTTAAACATTACAAAATGTTAAGTTTTCCATTTGAGATGCTCTTTCAGGTTTTGTGTACCAGTGAAACTACTGACGTCACCTGGTCTGAAGGACCCCATGAAGAGCTGACTCACCAAAGAATGCAGTTTCCACATCCTAATGATTTCATCCCCATTATCCTGACCAAACAACGACCCCGATTTCTCAGTCCCTTACCCTCCACGATCTCCTTAAAAACCTCAGCTCGAAACTTCTCGGAGAGACGGATTTGAGGGTCTCCTCCCATCCCCTCGCTTGGCACCCTGTGATCATTACACTCTTTCTCTGCTGCAAACCCTTCTATCTCTGTGTCTGTCTGTCACTGCACAGCAGGCATATGAATCTGTTGGTCCTATAACATTGCAACGTAACATTCCCATGTGGAGGGGGATTACACTCCATGTTCTTATCACAGCAAAACGTATGTTACACGTAGCAAACTATGTAAGTGTTTGGAATCATTTCAGAGCTACATAACAGGCACCATTGTGAAATGCAAGAAACTCTGAATTTCGAGTTTTGAAAAAATTGTATTGGAGCTCTGTCTCTGCTACCCACTAACTGTGATTTTGGTTCCTTAACATCTCTGAACCTTGGTTTTCCTCTGTAAAAAGGGGATAGATAACAACACCTACCTCATGGGATTACTGTCAAGATTAAATGACATAATGTACAAAAGCACTGTAAATATCTCTGTATACATAGGCACATATTTGAAAGTTCTTCCTTAAATGTGAAATTTTAAAACCAGAAAGCTAATTATAGATAAAATATTGAAAGAAAAGTTATAAAGGAACATTTAAAAACTAAAATTTCATTAGAAAGATACATTTTAGCTTACGGTACATTTGAAGATAAATATTACCATTGCTGGGTGCCAGCATACTTATAACAATCTTACATTTTTCACCTTACAATTTTTTAGTTTAGTTATAAAAGTAACACATACTTGTCATAGGAAATTAGGAAAATACAGAAACATGAAAAGGAGAAAAATCCCATCTCACAGAGATAAGTCCTTTTAACTTTTTAATATATTTCTTCCAGTTAGCATTCTGGCTTTCAGCTTTTCTCTCCCTCCCTCTCAAAACATTTAGTGTAAATTATGTCATTAAGGTCCGGTATGGTAGTTTATGCCTGTAATCCCAGCACTTCGGGAGGCCAAGGTATGAAGATCTTGGGAATAAGAGTTTGAGATCAGCCTGGGCAAGAGAGTGAGACCCTGTTTCTACAAAAAAAATTTAAAAATAATATTAGCTGGACATGGTGGCATGTGCTTATAATCCTAGCTGCTCGGGAGGCTGAGATGAGAGGATCACTTGAGCCCAGGAATTTGAGGCTGCTGTGAACTATGATCATGCCACTGCACAAAAACCTGGGCTATAGAGTGAGACCCTCTCTCTAAAAAAATAAATAAATAATAAAAATTGTATTAGTAACATATCTTTCAAAAATAATAGTAACTTAATATCTTATTATTGTTAGATAGTTTCCAACTTTTGAATAGCATTATAATGAATTTGGGTTCCATAAGTGCATACACAAATTGGTACATTATGAATAAATCGTAATTGCCTACTTACTCATTTGTCTCCCCAGCTAGACAATAAGCTTTGTGAGGAACACTTCCTTTTTTGCCATTGTTATTTAGTGCCTAATATCTTGCTTGGCACACAGTATCTCTACATAAAAATATGTGTTGTGGGCCGGGCATGGTGGCTCACGCCTGTAATCCTAGCACTTTGGGAGGCTGAGGCGGGCAGATCATCTGAAGTCGGGAGTTCGAGACCAGCCTGACCAACATGGAGAAACCCTGTCTCTACTAAAAATACAAAATTAGCCAGGTGTGGTGGCACATACCTGTAATCCTAGTTACTCGGGAGACTGAGGCAGGAGAATCGCTTGAACCCGGGAAGCGGAAGTTGCAGTGAGCCGAGATCACGACAGTGCACTTCAGCCTGGGCAACCAGAGCAAAACTCTGTCATAAAGAAAAAAAAAAAAAGTGCTAGGTATGAATGAACAAAAGAAACAGTGAATACTAGTATTTCTCCCACAGAACTCAAGGGGTTTTCCAAGACAGCTTCACAAAATGAGATAACATTTGTAAAAGTTATTTGTGTGTTTTCAACTTTATTATATTTGAATCAGTATTATTTTTAGTGTTTTTGTTGTTGTCGTAAACCGGAGCAATAAGAATGAGATATTTGAGAGGTAGATGTGGGCGTTGGTAGGGGCAAGGTATGGGAGAGACTATTGTGACAGAATGGTAACCTCTTCTAGACACTGGAGAGCAGGCTCTGTTTAGAGCCCTTTGTCTGCCTCTGCAAGGACAAAGCTTTCATCTTAATGGGATCCTCTGCTGGCGCTCAGTAACTGTTTCAAAGCAGGAAGGAAAGAGAAAAGGATGGTCCTGGGGAGGGGAAATTGTAGGAAGAAAACATTTTTTCCCATTTTCTACTCAAAGTATGAGTTAGAAACACACAAAGAGGGGTATACGGAAAGAAATGCAGAGTGCAGCATCGATTACCTCTGTATATATAAAAAAAGTACATTTGCTGAAATATAGATATAATGTGTCATTCCAGAGTAGCACATTGAAACCAGTTCAGAGGTGAGAAAGTGTTGGAGGTCATGGGTAATTATAGAAGGAGTGCTGTATAGGGTAATTTCTGGTTTAAAAGGACACAAAGCAACCTTTTGGGGATGCAAATATTTTATATCTTGTTTGGAGTGGTTACATGCATGCATACAGTTGTTGAAATTCTTCAAACTGAATGCTTATCTCTTTACATTTTACTGAATGTAAATGATACCTCAATTTTTAAAATTATTAAATAACAGATTTTTTTCTGATTGCAAAAATAACATGCATTCATTCTAGAAAATTTAGAAATTACAGATAAGCACAATGAAGGAAATAAATATTGCCTGGACTTTTACTGCCCAGAGATAATCACCTTCACTTTTAGGTTATTGTTATCTGGATTTTATTTGCCTGCCTGCCCAGTTATCATGTTACCTAAGAAAGCAATAGTCATCCCTATTATGGATATGTTCACTAACAACCTGACCACTTATCAAATTTATCCCCACCCAAACATCCTCCAGCTTAACACTGGCTTCCCTCCCCACCCATCCTGTCAATGTGCTTGTCAGTCAGCTCTTTCCTGAATGTTGCATATGAATATCCACAAATGTAATGGAAATTGACTCTAAGTGGATTGTGAGCTTTGAAAAATAAGATATGTTTGATGAAATAAGTGAACATAATGTTGGAAAACTACTGGGTCACATAAAAAAGCCATTGACAAGTGAGGAAGTTAGACCTGATGAACATCTACTAAGAGAAAATAAACAGAGATGATGATTAGGCTCTTCAAAAGAGAATGATTTGATTATCAAAGACGAAGCCCTTTGGAAAATAATAAAACCCTCAAATTATTTTTGTTGTAAAAGTTATGACAGTATTATAAAAGTCCGACATAGAGTGGTAAACAATGTTGTATCATACTCTCATACAATTTCGTCCAAAAGTAAAAGCCAAAGTGTCATTTTAAAAGTTAATTTCCAAACAAACATTTCAAAAATTATTTTCTATAACTGAACATCTCAAATGTCAATATGCATAAGAATCACCTGGAACTCCTGTTAAAAATACAGACTCTGGTCTGCTCTGCTCACACCTGTAATCCCAATGCTTTGGGAGGCCGAGATGGGAGGACTGCTTGAGGCCAGGAGTTCAAGGCTGCAGTGAGCTATGACCCTTGTCTCAAAACAAACAAACAAAAACCAGATTCTTATTCAATTAGGTCAGGGCAAGGATCCTTAATTCTGCATTTCTAACAAGTTCCCGGGAATGCTGATGCTGTTAGTCTCTGGACTTTACTTTGAGTATCAAGATTGTACGATTGTGATCTTATGTAGATTCACTTTAAATGGCCTTTATCCAATATTAATTATCTTTGAGTATTGAGAAATGCCTGCCTATTCTTTCAGCTATTTTGTACTAACTGCTCTAGACCTGGGCAATGCATGATTCTCAAACTATAAACAAAATTACTCAGGGCTTGCTTAAACATATATTGTTTATCTTCACCCCCAGAGTTTCTCATTTGATAGATCTGAGGTGGGGTCCAAAAATTTGCATTTTAAACTAGTTCTCAGGTGATGCTTAATGCTGCTGGTCCTAGAACTACACTCTGAATTGCTGCTTTAGAATGATTGCAAATAACTTCAAAGAGGGTGCTTATAATACCTGAATTACACATTCTGCTTGTAACATTTGCAAAACAGGTCATATGAACGAGCTGCAAACTTTGAACTATCTGAATGTTCCTGGTATATATTGCACTCAATGATACAGCTGCCCATCCACAGATTCAGCTTGACTTTATATATGTACACCATGGTCCCCAACTGTTTTGATTGCAAAATTGTTTTTATTAATGATTGTATATTATTTTGCATATTATTAATTATATTTCTAGTGAGAGCAGTGAGACTACATATGTTATATCTGCTTAGATTATTACCAATCATTTTTATCTCAGCACAGCTGACAAATGAGTGCCCCTGAATTTACAGGTGGTGGCTCTGCCATCATCTTGTTGATTGTGTTTGCATTATTAGTATATGAAAATATAAACTGTATGGTAATACACAGTTTCTTTTCAGGGATCCTGTTAGGCAATACTCTCATTTTGAGAGGATTACTTACTTAAAAGTGGATAATGTAACCTGTAAATCCACATATCTGCTTTTGTAACCTGCAACACAATGCCATAGGCAAAAACTAACAAACTACTGAAGACTTCACTGCCAATCCCTTTCCTTTGAGGGATTCCCACTCAGGATACTGCAGATCTTTAAACATGACTCTTAGTATTGCTATTTAATTGACAATGTGGTCATCTAACTGCATTTTCATTTAGCACACAGGTTTGCAACTGGTTCAAAGTAATATCAGTGATGCTGTGTCAGATGCCCCGGGAAAAATCAAAGTTTGTAGAGGTTAAGAGATCTGATTCTAGAGCCAGATGGTCTAGTTCAGATCCTGTCTCTATCACCTACTATAAGCTCTGTGGTTCTGAGCAAGTAACTGGACCACTCTGTGCTTCAGTTTCTTCATCTGTGAAATGGGAATAATAATAGTACATATTTCATAGTGTCATTGTGAAACTCAAATAAGTTAATATCAGTAAAGCAGTTAAAGCAGCTCCTGGTATATTAAGAATGCAAAAAAAAAAAAAAAAATAACAATTTTATTATGCCCTTAGCGCTGAATTGGAAGACAAAAGATCTGGGTTCAGGTCCTGGCTCTGTCAGTAATTAGTTCTATAACTTTAGACAAGCCATTTAACCCTTCTGAGCTTCATTTGGAAAAAGGGCTAGCAATACCTGTCTTGGCAAGCTAGCAGAGCTGTGATCGCAAATAAAATAGTTCGTGAAATGTGCTTTTATAAACTGCAAAGCACTATACAAAAATAAGAGTTCTTCTTTGTAATTTTATGTGTTGTATCTTAATGTATTTATGTGAAATGTTTTATAGTATAGAAACACAATCAAAGCAGGAACTTATTCTTAGTGAATACTTTCAATATGAGTCCCAAGTGAGCTGTGTGACCTTGAATAAGTCACTGAAATGCTGAGCTTCGGTTTTTTCTTTTTTCTTTTCTTTCTTTCTTTCTTTTTTTTTTTTTTTTGAGACGGAATCTCCTTCCGTTGCCCAGACTGGAGTGCAATGGCGCTCGATCTCGGCTCACTGCAATCTCCGCCTCCCAGGTTCACGCCATTCTCCTGCCTCAGCCTAAGTAGCTGGGACTACAGGCGCCCACAACCACGCCCGGCTAATTTTGTGTGTGTGTTTTAGTAGAGACGGGGTTTCACCGTGTTAGCCAGGATGGTCTCGATCTCCTGACCTCGTGATCCGCCTGCCTCGGCCTCCCAAAGTGCTGGAATTACAGGCATGAGCCACCGCGCCCGGCTGAGCTTCAGTTTTATTACAGGGATAATACTGGCTTCCCAGCCTACATCCTTGGGCTGGATCTGGAGAGAATAATCAAATAAAATATAAACTTTCACAGTTGTTATGGATTAGAGATTACATCAGATATGCATCTTGCCCAGGAATGGGTACAGTTTTTTTTGATAAAAAACTACACAGTAAGTATTTTAGACTTTGTAAGTCATAAAGTCCCTGTTACAACTACCTAACCCAGATAGAGTTGCATAAAAGCATCCACAAAGAGTATGTAAACAAATGGACATGGTTATGCCCTTTTTATTATTATTTATTTATTTATTTATTTATTTATTTAGAGATAGAGTCTCACTCTGTCGCCCAGGCTGGAGTGCAGCGGCGTATCTCAGCTCACTGCAACCTCTGCCTGTTGGGTTCAAGCAATTCTCCTGCCTTAGTCTCCTGGGTAGCTGGGATTACAGGTGCCCACCACCATGCCCTGCTAATTTATGTATTTTTAGTAGAGATGGGGTTTCACCGTGTTGGCCAGGCTGGTCCCAAACTCGTGACTCAAGTGATCTGCCCGCCTTGGCCTCCCAAACTGCTGGGATTACAGGCATGAGCCACCACGCCCAGCCTGTTCTAATAAAATTTTATTTATGTACACTGAAGTTTGATTTTTCTTCTAATTTTCATGTCATAAAATTTTCTTCGTTTGAGTTTTTTAAACCATTTAATTTAATGTTTTAACATAAAAACAAGCAGCAAGCGGAATTTAACCTGGGGGAGCCATAGTTTGCAGACTCTTGGTCTAGCACAATGCCTAGCACATAGCAGATAATACTAGTTAATATTAGTCATATAACATTGCTTTATAAACTGTAAAACTTATTAGATACAATCTAGTAACTTTCTTGTTCTCCATCATGCCTTTAAAATGATCAGCTCTGGTCCCACCATCACATCTGTTCTCTCTTAGTACCTTAGGAGGTGATTAATCTGGGTTTGTGGGCTTAGCATCATCTAAGGCATTGAGTTGAACTCTTACTAAATCTTTACTTATGTCGAATAGTAATTCCCTGTTTTTCAATAAAATAGAGTCTTTTTAAACTAAAAATAATAATAATTCATTCTAAAACTATTTTTAGAAAATAGAGAAAAGTGGGCCTGGTGCAGTGGCTCACGTCTGTAATCCCAGCACTTTGCGAGGCTGAGGAGGCCAGGAGTTTGAGACCAGCATGGCCAACATGGTGAAACCCCATCTCCACTAAAAATACAAAAATTAGCTGGGCATGGTAGCAAGTGCCTGCAGTCCCACCTACTCAGGAGACTGAGGTAGGAGAATCACTTGAACATAGGAGGCAGAGGTTGCAGTGAGTTGACAGTGTGCCACTGCACTCCAGCCTGGGGAACAGAGTGAGACTCTCCCTCAAAAATAAAATAAAATAAAATAAAAAGAACATAACCCTGTGCATTTGTTTACATACTGTCTGTGGATGCTTTTTTAATTAAAAAAAGTAGACAAAAGAAATAATAAAGAGGATCTACCATAAGTTATACTGTCCAGATTAGTTCCTGCTTAGTTATGTTTTCGATCTCCCACTTTGAAGGCCATTTTCTTTATTAAAAAAAATAAAGAAATAAAGCAATGGTTAAGTAGTTATACTTTCTCTGCCATCTGTCAGCATTACACCATTTTCTTGCTCCAAACATTGTTTTTTTAAAAAAAAAAAAACAAAATGCAATTGTTTTTGTTATCTTTAACCTCAACTGGTTCTGTGCTTTATCTTTCCTGAGGTTTTTCCTTCATATTTGTTCTTGCCTCTTTCTGTCATCAGCATGTCTCTCAGTAGAGGCTCATTCTTTTCAGCCACATGTGTTTCTTTTAGTATTGTCTTCCTAATCAGCTTTATATGTGATTGTAATTTCTTATAAGCTGTTTCCCTAGCCACACTAATCTAAGGATAAAATGGAACCATATTAATGGTAATAAAGGGTTTTATATATTAGTTTTACCCCAACCCTCTATTGTGGTTCTAGCGACCCTCAAAGTCTCATCCAGTTATCTCTAGGTGCTCTTAGGTTATGTAACAGGTGCTTGCAAACAAGTTATAGCAACTATTGTCTGTGTCTGCCATGATTCTGCCGCATTCTGGCCCCCTCTGGTGATGTCTGCTGCTTACAGCTCTACTTGCTATTAAGTCATTTGATATTGCCTGACCACTGCCACTGCAGCTGGTGTCCACCATTACAGTGGTGTGTCCATGCTAAGGGGTCCTGAAGCTGCAAACTATTATAATCTCTCTCACTCTTGGAACTGGTTCCCACTGCTGCAGTGTGATGACAGCTGGCCTCTATTGTGGTCACAGACATAAGAGCTAGTCTCCATTGCAGATCCATTGAGCATTAAAGTTGAGGGGAAGGCAGTTTTTGGAGTCTTCAATGCACTGAGGCCTTGCTGCACCTAAGTGGGATCAAGCTTTTTCTCCTTTTTGTGTTAGCATGAGCAGATGAGTAGAAAAATAAACAAATTTCGTGATCCTAGTATCTTACATCATTTAGTGAAACAAAGCTGTGCATTCTTACATGTCCCTCTCCTTAGTGATCTGACATGGGTTTATGGAGGCTGGACCAGAGGCAAAACCTGAGAGACAGACATCACCATGTGCTAATTACCCCTCCCCTCTGACCAGTTTACTGGTCCAAACTTAAGGGCCCTGCTTTCACTTCCTTTAGAATAAATTCTTTCCCAGGAGACTTCCACTCCTGCATGAAAACAGAGGACTTATGCCCTGGCACTACACATGCAGATGTGTCTGAATGAATGCCAGTGGTGACCAAATTTAGGTTCAAGCCGGAATCCTCCGCTCCATCAGAATTCCTCCCCTTCAACACTCCCATTCTTCTGCATCTGCTGTCCCTTTTTAATGGTGTTGGTCATAGGACCGCAGTTATCTTTACTCTGGGTTTTTAGAAAATCTGGGCTTTCTAAGATTTCCCATATGTTGTTAGAGCAGACATCTGTTGTTTTTACATGCCTCCTCAAGAACATTGCTCTGTCAATTCTGCTTTCACTCTCCTACATTCTCAGTTTCCCCTCCCCTCTCCACTGGATCACTCCATCAACATACAAATTCCTCCAATTAAAAAAAAAACCTCTTGACCCAATATTCTTCTTCTACCTACTGTCCATTTCTCTGCTCCCTTTTATTGCAAAACATGTAGAAATAGACCGCGTGTTGTTGCTTGAAATTTGCAGTCTCCAAATTCTTTTCTTCTGATTCTCTCTTGACCAGACTCCAACGGTGTTTTATTCACCTTTACAACACTTAAACTGCCCATGTTAAAGCCTCCACATGGTTAAATCCAAAGGTAAGTCTTAATTTTATCTTGACTTCTCTTCACTTGACAGTGACCTCTCTCCTCTCCAGGCACTTTATTCCCTTTGCTGCTGGGACATCTCATTCTCTCAGATTGTCTCCTATCTCTTTAGGAGTTACTTCTCTCTCAGCCTCCAGCCTCCTTTGCTTATTCCTTATCATCACCCTCACATCTAAACACTGAAACACCTCATTCTTGAAACTCTTATATCTTATCTTCAATGCCTTTCCTTCCTTCCATCCATCCTTCCTTCCTTCCTTCCTTCCTTCCTTCCTTCCTTCCTTCCTTCCTTCCTTCCTTCCGAGACAGAATCTCACTCCATTGCTCAGACTGGAGTGTCGTGGTATGATCATAGCTCACTGTAGCCTCTAACTCTTGGGCTCAAGTGATCCTCCCACCTTAACCTCCTGAGTAGCTAGGACTACAGGTGTGTGCCACCATCCTCAGCTAATCAAAAAAAATTGTAGGGACAGGGTTTTGCTATGCAGGCTCTTACTGTGTTGCCCAGGCTGGTCTCAAACTTCTAGGCTCAAGGAATGCTCCTGTCTCAGCCTCCCAAAGTGCTGGGACTACAGGCGTGAGCCACTGTACCTGGCCAATACTTTCTCTCCTTCAGTGAGCTCATCCAATCTCATGGTTTTAAATATTAATTATATACTGATAACTCTCCAGCCAAGAACTCTTGCCTAAATTTCAGGCTTATATATTTAACTGCCTACCAACATTTCCACTTTGAGGTGTAAAAGGAATCTCAAATTTAACATGTCTAAAAATTGAGCTCCTCTTCTCTTACAAAACTCTTCCTTTCACAGTTTTTCTCTATTTCAGTTAATCACATCTCCATCCTTCTAGTCACTCTTGCCAAAACCT
The DNA here is from genome assembly GCF_001698545.2 of Rhinopithecus bieti. NCBI lineage: Eukaryota > Metazoa > Chordata > Mammalia > Primates > Cercopithecidae > Rhinopithecus > Rhinopithecus bieti. The sequence goes on from NW_016805433.1 coordinate 2,818,328, forward strand.
TAGGGTCATCCTCACTTCTTTCTGTCACTTTTCCTCTCCCCTAATTCAATCATGGTAGCTCTGCCTTCAAAATATGTTGAGAATCTATTTTTACCAAGTCAACTGTTATCACTTTGATCTACACTAGCAACATCTCTAATCTGGATTATTTCACTACGCTCCTGCTTCCTCCCTTTCGCCTGCATTTTTAAATGTCAGCTAGATTATGTGACTACCCTGCTCAAACTCTCTACTGGCTTCTCATTCTAGAGTAAAACCAAAGTCAGTAGCCTACAAGACATTTTGCAATCTTTAATCTCATCTCCTACTCTCCCTTGGCTCACTTAGCAGGGCACAAACCCATATATACCTTCTGTTCTCTCTCTCTTTTCCCACATGCCTAAGTAGCTCATTCCCCCATCTACTGTGACTCAAATGTCCCTTTTTCAAGGCCTTCTCCAATAACCTTAAATAAAATTACAGCATCCCTCTTCCCTAGCAATTTCTATTCCTCTTCCTTGACATTTTCCTTCATAGTTCATATCACCATCTGAGCTATTACATATTTTATTAATATGGCTGTTTATTATCCCCCTCCCCCAACTAGAATGCAAGGTCCAACAGAGCATGGATTTTTGTCTATATTATTCACTGTTATATACCTGGAACCTAAAATAGGCATGCATATAGTAAGCATTCAGTAAACATTTGTTGAATGAATGAATGAATCCCCAGCACGCCTAATTCTTGTATTAGTACCTCAATGGATAAGGGATACGCAATCTGTATGCCTCTTTTTCTGGGTGTTCTTGTAGTTTCTAGTTACTTTACTAATCAGTTTTTCTTGTTAGTAAAAGTCAAGTCTAGAATATAAAATCCCCTAATTGCTTCCTCAGTCGTCTGAGAAATGAAACTATCAAGGAAGCAAGTAAAGAACTTTTCAAATTCTTTGCTTTTAGTAGAATGAACCTATCAACAGACATTGGAATTGTTGTAGTTCCTTCTCTGGAACTTGTATCTGTGTCGGTTTTGTAACTGGAATGAGAAAAGAAGCATCTAGAACATTCATATGGTTGGGTGGCATGCAGCACACTCCTGCAATTATATCACTTGCATTTTCTCCTTTTTAGCATGAGCATAATGATTTTCATTATTTCTATCCTTGGGTTTCTAGACCTTGTTATAGATGAACTTTATAAAGTTAGGAAACATTTATTGAATCCAACTCCATAGCTGGTACTTTTCTAGATGTTAGAAATGTAACGATGAAATTTCATTTTATCACACAGGGGTGGAGTTAGTAAATAAAAGGGCATATTGATACATACAACTACCTGAATATTCATTGGATCTATTTCCTTTGAACAAGATTTACCTTTCTGTTGATATATTTTAGTCTGTGATGACAAGTCTTGGTGGGGATGATAATAACAATGACTTCAAGTTACAAAGCTCTAATGGGCAATATATGTAATAATTAATTTATGTTAACACTTTTCCAATCAGTGATCTTTAGGTGGGCAGGAGCAAAGACTGACTGGAGTTAGCTTAAATAAAGAGGACTTATTATATGTAGCAATGAAAGTGTCATATCAACCCAAAAATACCCACAAGTAACAGCTGTAACAGAGGGTGCCAAAGAGGAGTTCTGATTTTATGGCATTTTTGGCGACCTCAACAGCAGGAATTCATTAACTGTGACCTGTTTGCATCATTGTTCATTATCACGACTCAGTAGTATTCCACATGCCTGCTTCTTTCTCTTGTCCTCTGATCAGTTGGCCATTCCTGGTTCAAGCAGCCAAGGCCAGATTCACAAAAGCAGGATGTAAATGGCAGTTGGTGCTCATTGTGGGAAAGACTATTGGGAGCGGCAGTGACTAGGAGGAATTTGAGGGAACATGAAGCCTTATCTAAAAGAGTCTATCAATTGTTGCCATGTGGGAATATGAATCGATTTTTTAACAATACTTGATTTTTCACATGAAGATGGAAATTCTGAGTGAAATATCTTAATATTTTTTAAAAAGGCAACTAAGTAAAATATAAATAAAAAACAAAACAAAACAAAGAAACCTGCATAGGCAAACCCTGTGCAGGTCTGTGCAACAAAAAGTTAAGGTAGCAGCCCTAACTGCTTATCCTTGGAAAGGCCTGCTTACAAAGCCAGCCCTTGGCAGGCATCTGGGAACGTGGATTTCAGGAGGGTTCCCACCATTCCCAGAACTGGTAAGAGTGACTCTCTGTGCCTAAACTTTTGTGTAGACAATATGTTTATGCTGACTACCTGCTTTCCTTCTAGGGCTCTGAAATCTGAGTATGTGCCTAGCAGAGGCTGCCTGCCTTTTACTGGGCCCCAGTAAAAGCCCTGAGCACTGAGTCTCTAATGAATTTCCTGGTTGGCATCATTTCACATGTTTTATCACAACTCATTACAGGGGCAGTTGAGCACATCCTGTGTGAACTCCATAGGAGCTGACCCTTGAAAGTCAGTGGCTGGTATATCCTGTATTTTGATCCATGTGCCTTTTTCCTTGCTGATTGTGCTTTATATCCGTTTGCCAATCATAATCATGAGTATTACTATATGTGAGTCCTATAAGTCCTCCTAGTGAATCACCAAACCTGGGGCTGGTCTTGGGGACCCTAACTCAAGGAAAAGCAAAACATATCTTTGAACCAAATTCAGCCAATAGTTTCACCTTTCAACCTCTAACCTAAGACATGGGCAGGACAGTTGCCAGCATAAATGGAACATTTGCATATGCATCATCATATTTAGTCTTCACAACAACCCTGCAAAATGAACCATTTTATAACCTCATTGTATAAGTGAGGAAATAGACTCAGAGGGCTTAACCTTGCACAAGGTCCTATCACCTGTAGGTGGAAGAGGCAGGAATCAAGTTAAATCCAATTTTATTTTCATACTATCTCAATATGAAATTATATTTCCTCCCTCATGTTAAAATTTCAGAATCATTTTGTTTATTTTCTATCCCCTATGCATAGTATTTATACCTCTGGAGCACAAAGTATTCTTATCATTCCTCCTCCTTGTAATATTTGCCTTTTTCTTATTCCCTTCCAATCTGACCTTCCTATCAGCTATGAATGAGGTTTTCTGAGCCAGTAGGGAAACAAAAACAAAAACAAACAAACAAACAAAAAAGGTAAATATGGGCACAGGCAAGGGAAGGGAAGATAATAAAAGACAGCAGCTGGGCCTGCCTCTGCTAGGGATGTAGTCCCAATAGTAGGGTCTAAAGTGGAGTGGAGGCTGGGTGTACAGGGTGGCTCACATCTTTAATTCCAGCACTTTGGGAGGCTGAGGCAGGATAATCACTTGAGGCTAAGAGTTTGAGACCAGCCTGGACAACATAGCAAGACCCCTTTTCTACAAAAAAATTAAAAATTAGCCAGACATGGTGGTGCCTGTCTGTAGTCCTAACTACTTGGAAGGCTGAGGTGGGAGGATTGCTTAAGCCCAGGAATCAAAGGTTGAAGTGAGCTATCATCATGCCACTGCCCTCCAGCCTGGGCAACAGAGCAAGATCCTGTCTCAAAAAAATGAAAAAAAAAAATAAGTAAATAAAATGGCAAGGAGAATACCAGGTGAATCTAGGCTGTGACAGTAGTACTTATAGTCAGAGAAGCAGTGATAATCTTTCCAGAAGGATCCATGAGGTTTGAAGCAGGATCTCATTCAGCATATGGGGGGCAGTAGCATAGTTCAGGTGATAGGAAAGAGGATGAGAAATGGATAGGCAGGTTGTCAAGGGCCTATCTGGGGGTGAGTGCAGAGCTATACTCTCAGGAAAAAGTAGCATGAAAACCTGGAAGCTGGATAGAAGCCTTACTCTAAGATCTGAACTTGCAGAGTCAGAAGTTTGGAAGGGAAAGTGCAGCTTGATGGCTGAGCAAGTACTCCAGAGTTCCCCTCTGGTCCACTGAATATTAAGCTTGGAACAGCACGACCAGTTCAAGCCTCTTTCTTCTAACATTTTGCATATCTTGAGTGGCTTTCTAGGTAAAGATGGAACTGAATTCATAAAGCGGAAGGTCTTTCTTCGTTTCCTGTGTCTGGGCTGAGCTGAACATGTTTGAGACGGACACTTCATTCTGAAGGAACACACCAGAATAGGTTTGCCTAGTTTTGCAGTATTTACTACTGTTTTAGATTTCCCTCACAATACATCTCTGAAAAGACTCAGTGAACTAAATGATACTCAGAGAGAGAGAGCATTTCAGTGAACTCTCGAGGTTACAAACATTTAAAACAGTTACATTACTATGTAAGTAATTATTCCCAGTTATTCCCATACCAATCTGTTTTACAGATATTTTAATACTAGATGGTCTCTGAGTTATAAACATCAGGCTTATGAGCATCCCATGCAATTCGCTGCATCCACTAATATCTTTTGAATTTCTACTATGTGTACCTCATGGTCATTGTGCAGAGTCATAATAATTGACATTTACTGAACACTTACTCTGCAATCTGCACTGTCACACTGACATGCATTAATTCATTATTCTCACAATAGCTCCCGGTAATGCTATGAGGTAGGCATTATTATTGTATCCATTTTCAGGTAAGAGTCCAAGGCACAGAAAAGTTCAGTACAACTTTTTGTTGTACCTAGAAGTGTGCCTCACTTCAAACAATGAACAATTTAGAAAGAGAGATAAGATATATTGAAATGTAAACAACCAGTCACCTGTCTCTCCTGCACTTTCACCCAAAGGTTGTCTTGATCCAGATCTATTTTTGCCCTTTGTTCCATTTGGCATCCAAGCTACTCTAGTGCCACCTGCTGACCAGAATGGGGAACTGTCGGACCTAGTACCTTCCCTATAATTTTACTTCTTCGAGTAGGATTCTGTCATACCCTCCATTTTATTTCTAGCTTTAAAATGTCCACTTTATTCCATATAACACTTAACATGTATAATTTATACATTTTAGAATAGATAGCCTGTGATGCTGATCTATGTTAAAACACTCTGAAAAATGTAGCACAATTTTTTACATCTCTGGGTTTCTCTAGACAAGTGTATCACAATGCAGAACTATGGGTATCATTACTACACTTTGCATATGATACAAGAGAACTATGATAAACTTCAGAAAGTAGTGAACTCACCTATTCCTTAAAATATGAGTAGGCAATTGTTACAAAGCAACAGTAAATGGCTTATAAAGTGTAAGTGTATTTTATGCTACTCTGCTGTTACACAGGGCATAACATTTTTGCAAGGCTTTTTTGGGACCACAGTGCATTAGCAACACAAAACGCTGGTCCAACTCTGAATAGCAATCACTAGATGAAACGGATACCCTCTCACATGTGCACAAATCTACACAGAAAAATACTAAAGTTTCAGAATTGGACTTGTGTAATGTATTTCTGCTTTCTAGGGTATTAAGTACTGATATGCATTTTAATTTACCTAAAGCAATGCATGTATCCTCGCAGCAACATGATACTTCTATTACATAGTAAGATGAATACCGGAAGTAAAAGACAAGAGGTGTACATGAATTTTTATTGGGAAGGAAAGTTGTCAACTTAAACAGCAGCAAATGAAAACCTTGTTGTTATGGATACACATGACCTCCGTAAGCTGTTATATAGGAGACATTTCAATTCCCCTCCAGGCCAGAGACATTCCATACTGAAAGGAAATCCTTGAAGAAGAGTAAGGGAGGGAATAAAGAAATCAAAAAGTTACACAGAATACTCTCGAATTGTAATTAACTATATTTTCAGATATTTACAGTAGTACAAAACATAATTGCTTACAGAATTTGTTCAGATTACTTAAATATCAAGTACATTTTTGGTCTACTATATAAATGGAAGTTACTAATATTTTATATGAAATAAAGCCATTAATACTTTTCTACAGCAGTAATTGTACACCAGGAGGGCCAGGACAAACGAAAGGAATGGAATGGAGTTTTCTCAAAGCTGCGTTGTGAAAAACTATAAACAGTTGATCCCACATGCATGAATTTCTTTTTCTTTCTTTCTTTCTTTCTTTCTTTCTTTTTTTTTTTTTTTCGAGACGCAGGTCCTCGAGTGCAGTGGTGCGATCTCAGCTCACTACAACCTCTGCTGCCTGGGTTTGAGCCATTCTCCTGCCTCAGCCTACCGAGCAGCTGGGATTACAGGTGCCTGCCACCGCACCCAGCTAATTTTTGTAGTTTTAGAGGAGACAGGGCTTCACCATGTTGGCCAGGCTGGTCTCTATCTTCTGACCTTGTGATCTGCCTGCCTCGGCCTCCCAAAGTGCTGCGATTACAGGTGTGAGACACCACACCCAGCCATCATGAATGGGTTTCTTTGCCACAGGAAATCCAAGTGGAAAAGGCAATGGAGATGTGTATGAAAGTTTCTTGAAGGGAAGAAAGATTACACCTTGTATGCATTTACTTTTCTGTCTCTTCTGCCACATCACATTCTTCTCTTGCACTGTCTGATGGCCGTAATGTTAGGTTGTCTCTATAAGCAACTGCATGATAAGGGTGCTGTCTTTGAATCTTCACTCAGTGTATCAAGTTCTTCTACGGCCTCATCAAAAGTGGTTTTAGTCAGTACGCAGGCAAGCTCTGGGTTATTCATGATTTCATAGAAAAGTACAGAAAAATTAAGAGCCAGCCCCAGGTAGGTTGGGTATATGGATTACATCTCTTTACTATATCAAATGCCTCTCAGGAAGCTCCTTGGGAATTATCTATCATTTGTTTCAACCATCACCACATGCAACAAATGTACTGGAAATAATCTCCCTTCATTTTTGATAAAAGGTCATACTCTCTAGATTAGTTGCATTGGACAGTAAATAGTTATCCAAAAATTGCAGGACAGTAATCAATATGGATCTCAGTTCAGACTTGACTTTCTCCTGATAAGTTTTCTCTTGTTTTTTGGTTTGTTTTTTGTTTTTTCTGTGACGTGAAGCTCACTCGCAATAGTTCTTGATCAGCTGCAACTTCTTGTCAGAGGTGTTGGTTTTCTGCTCAGTGCTCAAGATACCCTCCAGGTGGGCCTGCAGCCTTCAACGATGCTTTTGTAGGCCACAGAGAGTGAGTTGTGCTCTTCCTTGGACAGCTCTGTACCCTGCTAGGAGAGCCCTCAAATTGCAGGTATAATCAATGATAGCAAAACCCTTGAATCCAAAGTATTTGCAAGTACTCAAAGCCCCCCTCAGAATCACCATGAAAACCTCGCTTACCCCCTTCATTCTTTTCCACTTAAGTCTGTGTTTCTATAAGTATCAAAATTTGTGATAAAGATTTCCTATGTGCCGATCCTTGAGATATTAGAGTTGGAATGAGATTTAGAGATCATTTAGAGTTCAAGTTCAACTTTTTGTTTACAGTTCTCTGCTGTTTGATGACCCAAATCGATTTCACAGGAAGTCATTTGCTGATTGCCTGGCTTGACCTCTTTCCTGATTCTTCATTTTTCTCTAGTCTACTGGGAATTCTGCCCTGCTCTTATGGTAACGAAAGGCCTGTATTTGTAGCCAATGTGGGCTCCCTCAACAATTGGGCATGACACATTTCTATTCCCTCTGGTAGGTCTCACTCCTCCCCACTATGAGATGGATTAGCTGCCGGGTTTCTGTGGCCTCAAGTTCCCCTCATCTCGTCACACTAGGAACACTGAGACACAAAGAGCCCCACAGCTGTCAGCTGATTTGAGCTTGGGGCTTCAGTGGTCTTTCAGAGTTTTCCCAATGACTGCCCTCTAAGTGGTTTCTAAAAAGAAAACAGTTTCTCCTTTGTTGAAGGCTTCCTCCTCCTGTCCCATTATTCCTATCTATGGCAGAGACAGGGGGTACCTGGGGACTGTTGGCTCCATAATTTTATTAATGCCCTCTCCCCAGTTCTTTGATATTGACCTTTGACATTCGCTCAGTCTGATGTAAAGTACTTTGCAAAATCAGCTTTAAGGCCCCCGCTTCTGACCAATATCTGTCCTCAAATCCAACCTAAATAGGACTTCTGGAGATGTTGCCTCTTGGAGATATTTAAGCAGGGGAATGTTTCTAAGTAGAATGTTTGCTGTCTTTCCTGATGCCCACCCTTTCTTTGAAGCTTTCATTCCTCTAAACTGGATAGATTAGAAGTGCTTCAGTCTCATCTCTAGCTTGCATTGTGTCCAGAAGCAAGAGAGTCCTGCATCAGAACACTGCTTCTCTTTTAGGTCACTTCACGTGATGTTCTTTGTGGATGATCATCTTTGTGGATGATGTTGATGAGTTAGTAGCATGAAGTTAGAGCCTTTCTTAGTTTCACTGTATACAATTTCCTTCTATAATTAGCTTCTTTCAGTTCCTTTTAGTGGGTATAGGAATAGGAAAGACTTTTTAAAAGTCTTCCTACGATTTTCTTTACAGATGAAGAAATTGTGGGATGGAGAGGTAAAATGATCTGGTCAGATTCACACAACCAGAGAGTAGCCGAGCAGAGGACTGAACCTGGGTCTACTGTTTCATTGACAAACACTATTTTCCTATTCTGCTTATTCTGCTTAATAGCCAATATTATATCCTTTTTTTAAAAACTTCCTTTCTATTTTAAAATATTTAATTTTTCAGTTGCATTATGCATTCAGTTGTTGGACTCACCTCAGAAGTAAATTGTTTAAATCAAGTTTTTTATGGGAAAATGCACTTCTAAATTCAAGTAGTCAATTTCCTTATGAATCTTTCAAACCGCATGTAACTCCTTGCAAAGATTTCAGGATACCAGTTGAACACTATAAAATTTTTATGTAGAAACAAAGTAATTCCAGGCACTTCTGCTGAGGGGACAGTTCATGCAGAACAGGTGAGGGGATTTAGTGGTAACCAGCTGGGTTAGAAGAATGGACAGATCGTCAGCACAGTCTTGGCTGGTGCAGTGTTCAGATCCATAATTTGGGTCATAAATTACTTATCTTAATATGCTCTTTTAATTATGTTCTCCTTACTCCTCTTTTGTTGTAGCACCTACCTTCTGTCAGGAGTGGTATTAAAGTTGAAAACAAATTTTTGTCAGAATATTTGGAGCATTAAGTTATATGAATGCTAATTAATAATAACAAAGAAGCCAGGCACGGTGGCTCACTCCTGTAAGCCTGTAATCACAGCACTTTGGGAGGCTGAGGCAGTAGGATCACTTGAGCCCAGGAGTTTGAGACTACCCTGAGCAACATGGAGAAACCCGAAACCCTGTCTCCACAAAAAACATGAAAATTAGCCAGGTGTGATGGCAAGTGCCTGTAGTCTCAGCTACTCGGGAGGCTAAGGCAGGAGGATCACTTGAGCCTGGGAGGTAAAAGTTGCAGTGAACTGTGGTTACGCCACTGCACTCCAGCCTGGGTGACAGAGCAAGACCCTGTGTCAAAAGATAATGATAACAAAAATAATAATAACGAAGACAAAAGTTCCCAAGTTGGAAAACATTTACTTAATGAATTGCTGTGGAAATGAGGGGGGTAAACCCATCTTCAACCACTTCAGAGCTTCCATAAAAATAATAGTAAGAGCTACCATTTATTGAGTGCTTACTTTGTGCCAGCCATTACTCTGAGTATTTTACAAACATGTTATTTAATGAGGTAGGCATAACTTTCCTAGTGAGGAAACACACAACCTTTCCAGAGAAAGGTCACACAGCCAGCAGGAAGAAGACCTAAACTTTAAATCCAGGTTGATCCTATGGCAAGGATGAACATTTAACCATCACTGATCCTAAAATGTGATGCTTTCTCATTCCTAAACCTCATGCCCATATGCTTTGTATTCCTTCCAAATGTGTTTCTCAGTCTTCCAGAAAGGTAGAGATTGGCTATTGGAAATCCATGATTTTTTAACTTTCAGAGTAGGACATACATCAGTGCCATTCATTCTCATTCCTTCACTTTCTGTTATTCATGCTTTTCTTATTTCTTATTCATGCTTTTCTTACTTCCCTTATGAGTCTAGATCTGGTTGTTCCATTTCTGCCTGAAAGGCCCTCTCCTAACCCCCTCCATTCCATCTCTCCAGTTGAGCCACTCTCTTCAAGGGAAAGCTTAAATACTACATCACCCAGCAGAGGTTTCTGACTAAACATTCCCGAGGCTTCCCTTTCCTTCAGCACTTATTGAGAGTATAGACCTGTGCCTGTCCTTTTCCTGTGTGTATAGTTATAATGTTTCACTTAAACCAGCAATTCATTGAAAATAATTATTATATTATTGAGTTTTTTGGGTAAACTCAAAATAGTAGTTTTAGCAAAAACATTTATGATTATTAAAAATAAGTGATGTGTACTTATTCTGTATAAACTGGTTAGAGTTCATATTTTTTTGTTAGTTTATTTGGTGACAGAGTCTTGCTCTGTCGCCCAGGCTGGAGTGTACAATCTCGGCTCACTGCAACCTCTGCCTCCTGGGTTCAAGCAATTCTCCAGCTTCAGCCTACCAAGTATCTGGGACTACAGGCACATGCCGCCACACCCAGCTATTTTTTTGTATTTTAGTAGAGATGGGATTTCACCGTGTTGTTCAGGCTGGTCTCGAACTCCTGAGTTCAGGCAATCTGCCCGCCTTGGACTCCCAAACTGCTAGGATTACAGGCGTAAGCCACTGTACCTGACCTAGAGTTCACATTTTTTTTAAAAAATTGAGTTGAAATTTAAGGAGGTCAATTAAATAATAGAAACTTCTTTTCCAAGAGTAGTTAGTCATTGCATCAGATAGGAGATTGGACTAGGTAGCTTTTGAGGTTCATTAGAGGCCTATGATTCCACCATCACCCTAGTACCAACTGAGTGGTAGAATGTAGTAGGATAACAGCAGGACCAAGAAGGGTGATTTCCAAAGGCAAAGAGCCATAAATAGTGAGTGAGAGCCAGAGGTTGAAATATGAAACAAAGCAGAGACGGAAAGACAAACAGCCACATTTTAGTCAAAATAGCCAAACTCACGTGAAATCCATAGCACTGAATCTCCAGAATCCAAAAAAATTCATATATTTGTCTGCTTTTGCATTGCTATAAAGAACTACTTGAGACTGGTAATTTATAATGAAAAGAGGTTTAACTGACCCATGGTTCCACGGGCAGTATAGGAAGCATGGCTGGGGAGGCCTCGGGAAACTTACAATCATGGCAGAAGGCAAACAGGAAGCAGGCATGTCTTATGCAGCTGGAAAAAGAGAATGAGAGAGCAGGGCGAGGGACTACACACTTTTAAACAACCAGATCTCATGAGAACTCACTGACTATCGTGAGAACAGCAAAGGGGAAATCCACCCCCATGATCCAATCACCTCTCACCAAGACCCTCCTCCAACATTGAGGATTACAATTCGACATGAGATTTGGGTGGGGACACAAATTCAAACCATAAAAATCCAATATAATTTTCTTTTTAATCTAGGCAGTCTCATTATTATAAGTTTCCAAATAAGACCCAGGAACACTGATAGTTTACAGATCCAAGAATCTTTTGAGATTTTTACTTGGTTTGGTTTTGCAGATTAAGAGGTAAGTTCTTATTTTCATTGTTGTTTGCTATTTCACTAGAGAAAACTATGTCAAATAACCCTTATGAATGCAATTCAAAATAAAAAGCTTTGTTGGCAGCAATACGGCAGTGTAGTGTTAACTTAGTACCAACACAACAAATCATAGAATCATTCCATTTGGTTCCACAAGCTTTGATGGTAGGGCAAATAAAAAAATCTAACTCAAATAATAACAGAAAGGAAAAGGAAGCCTAAGAGAAGAAAAAGCAGATATTAGCTATTAAACAGAGTGTCACAGTACAGTAAGAGTACTTCATCCTCTCTCTCCCACTGAATGCAACTAAAATCTCTGGATAGAACGCACAGAGTAGTTATCTAAGGACTCTGGAAAGTGTATAGTCAGACAGACTGGGGAAGGAAACCAGAACTTGAAATACTGCCGAACTGTTGGTAAGCTTTCTGTTATCCCTCCTCCAGTATCTCCTGTCCTGGACTCAAAGGCAGTCTGAAATCTGGAACTGTACAATGGGTGCAGAAAGAAAGTACTCCAAGAGGAGTCCTCTATTTTGGTCCACAGAGTGGAAAAGAGGGTCCTTATGGGTCAGAGAGAGTAGAGAAAATTTTCTGGGGTTTTGCCCCATTTTCATTCTCTCTTGTACCAGTCCCGTGGCAATCTTGTAACAAGAGAAGCAGCCAGGCTTGTGTCTAAAACTCCAAGAGAATTATTTATTATGATCAAAGGAACTATAGTCTCAAGAATATAAGATTATGTATTTGGATTTCTCTATATCTCTATTTTTCTCCATATATTTCCTCACTGCTTAGCCCCAGATGGAAACGCTGTGCACAGCAGGGCAAGGAATCAAAAGCCCTGGATTTCTAGCCAGTGAACCAGGAAGGGGGTATTCTAGGAGCTTGAAAGTATCAAGGTGATTGTGAAAAGAACAGAGCTCAAGAAAATAATCCATAAAATTGTACAAACTTCTGGGCTAATCACCAAGGTGCACATGCATAAATCTGACCCTGAATAGCATACTAAAGGGTTTTTTTTTTTTTTTTTTGAGATGGAGTCTTGCTCTGTCGCCCAGGCGGGAGTGCAGTGGCCGGATCTCAGCTCACTGCAAGCTCTACCTCCCGGGTTTACGCCATTCTCCTGCCTCAGCCTCCCGAGTAGCTGGGACTACAGGCACCCGCCACATCGCCCGGCTAGTTTTGTATTTTTTAGTAGAGACAGGGTTTCACCGTGTTAGCCAGGATGGTCTCGATCTCCTGACCTCGTGATCCACCCGTCTTGGCCTCCCAAAGTGCTGGGATTATAGGCTTGAGCCACCGCGCCCAGCTGCATACTAAAGGGTTTGATAACTGAATTACAGGGTAAGCCACTACACAAGTCCAACACTGGCTATGGGGTGGCCCAGACCTGGAACAAATCCAAATAGCACTGTAAAGATATGAAAATGGAACTGAATTAGAACTGTAGCCCACGGAAGGATAGTAGGAACTTGTAGTCTAAACCTAACTGGGTTGGTTAACTACAAATATTTTTTTAAAAATCTATTTCATAGGATTTAAAGGGTTGATTAACTACAAAAATAAAAAACAATCTATCGCATATGATTTAAACAGGATTCAGAGTCACATAACTTAATAGTCAAGATGTTCGATATATAATCCAAAATTACTTAGCACATGAAGAATCAGGCAAATCTCATCATTTCACAAGAGAGAAGACAATTAATAGTTGTTAACTCCAAGATTATATAGATGTTAGAATTCTCAGACAGCTTTTATAACGACACTTCAAGAGATGAGGACAAACACTCTTTGAAAAAAAATAATGTCAACTTTTATTTTAGATTCAGAGGGTACACATGCAGGCTTGTTACCTAAATATAATGTGTGATATTGAGGTTTGGGGTACAATTGGTCATGTCACCCAAGTCCTAAGCATAGTACCCAATAGTTTTTCAACCCTTATCCACCTCCATCTCTTGCCCCTCTAATAGTCCCTAAGGTCTATTGCCATCTTTATGTCCATGAGTACCACTGTTGAGCTTCTACTTATAAATGAGAATATGCAGTAATTGATTTTCTGTTCCTGCATTAATTTGCTTAGGATAATGGCCTCTATCTGTATCCATGTTGCTACAAAGAACATGATTTAATTCTTTTTTACGTCTGCGTAGTATCCTATGGTGTACCACATTTTCTTTATCAAATTCATAAACTCCCTCCCTTTAAACCAGTGGAAAGATATAAGGTCTTCAAAGAGGAATAGAAGATATAAAAATAAAAACACATCGAAAACACACTAAATGGAAATTTTAGATATGCAAAACAAAATAAAATTTTAAATTTACTAGATGGCTTCCATAACAGAATGGAGATGACAGAGGAAAAACTCAGTGAATCTGAAGATAGGTGAATTGAAATTACCCTCTCTGAACAAGGTAGAGGAAAAGGTTTTTTTAAAAAATAAACAATACTTCAAGGACCTGTGAAAGAATACCAAAGTTATACTATTTATATCATTATAATATAATATTATATATGATATTATTATATCATTATAATATAATATTATATATTATTATATCATTA
>NW_016805433.1:2833314-2841271 GCF_001698545.2 Rhinopithecus bieti
ATATTATATAGTATATCAAAATACACTATTTATATCATATAATATAAATTTATATCATTATAATAGGAGAGAAGGAAGGGTATGACACAGAAAACAAATATTTCAATGAAAGTTGAAAACTTCCCAGATTTGGTGAAAGGCATAAAGGTGCGGATAAAGGAAGCTAAGAAAACCTCAAACAAGATGGAACTAAAGAAAATAAAAAATAAAAATAAAATAAAAAGTCATGACTAGAGACATCATAATCATGCTGCTGAAAGTAGCCAGAGGAAAAAAGATACATCCAAGTGGAGGATCAGTAAGTTTAATGATTGCATATTTCTCATCAGAAATCATGGAAGCTAGAAGGAAGTAGAATGACATTTTTCAAAGGGGTAAAAGCAGAGAACTGTCAACTCAGAATTCTAAATCAAGTGAAAATATACCTTGGGGATGACAATAAAACAGAGATATTCTCAGATGAAGCAAAATTTATATCATTTTTTGCCAGAGCACCTACTCTAAAAGGAATACTAAAAGAAGTTCTTCACATGAGAGTACAATGGTACCATAGCAAAACCTGGAACCTCAGAAATGAAGAAGGGAAAATAGTCCATTATATTTACTTAGTTGTCTACTTTCTCCTCTTCAGTTATTTTTAATATCTATAACAGTCAAAAATAAAAAATATATAGCATTCTCTGATACTCCTAAAACTTTGCCTCATCAGTATCTCAGATTTGGGCAGGCTTATGACTTGCTTGTAACCAGTAGGATGCAGTGGAAGTGACACTATGTGACTTCTGAAGCCGAGTCATTAAACGTTATGCAGCTTCTGTCTTTTTGGCTGGAACACTGTTTTGTAACCCTGAACTGCCATATGAGAAATACAAATACCCTAAGGCCTGATGATGTGAGAACACCCAAACTAACTCATGAGGAAAGACCAAACAGAGAAAGTTGGAGGCTATGTGAAGAGAGAGAAATGTCTACACAGCCCACAGCTGCTTTAGTCCTCCCTGTTCCCTGCTCCAATCTGCTCTTACAGTTTCAATCACTGTGAGCCCGCATCAGCATGAGAAACCCTGGTGTTACCCAGGCCTGGACTACATATCATACAAAAACCCCTAGAACCAGGAAAACCTCTAAAACCCAGAAGACACCATTCAAACACATCAGATAAAATAAATATTATTTGGACATGCACCCAAAAATGAGTTTGCTTTCTTGACAAAATGAAATTTTGCAGAGAGTTTTCCAATTTCCCAAGAGACCACAAAAATCAAATTAGTTTTTCTTCAAGTAGCACTCATGCCCAGCCCCTGAGAATCCTCATACACAGCAAGCCTACGTTACAGAAATGAAAACATTCATCTTTTAAATATGGTGTGGGAAAGAATAGGAAATAAGGACTCATGAAATTTAAATCCATTTCCCAGTATTAGGGATCAGTTAATGAAAATAAATTGTATGATAGCAGTAGAATGGGAAGCAATAAGAATGGGAAGTAGTTACAACTCCAACTGATTCTAGTTAATGAGACAAAAACTCTCACCTATCTGTTTGAAAAAGGAAACCAAGAGGATCATGAATGTGCTCTTCTTTGACCATAAAGCAGAGGGAAAGGCCATTTTAAACTTCTCTTCTGGCTCAACAAAGAAATCTGGCAAACATGTAATTGCCTTTTAAATAGTAGAGATGTCAGTTTGAATACAATTACTAGGGAAACAAGTTACTAAGATAACCAATTAGAATTGCAGACTGCCAGAGGATATAGAGAAACTTCAGAGGACATAGCCCCTCTGAAAAGGCTCCTTTGTGTAAATATCTTTCAAAGAGAGTTTTAATAACAGAATGGAGAACAAGGTTATACATTTTACAACTGTCTGTAAACTGAGCAGAATATTAAGACCGGTACTTTTGTGAACGTCCTCGATCCATCCCTTTATCAGAAATAACTTTATGCTGCTAAACAGTGTCTGCTTCTCTGCTAGGGAAGAAAGAACTCTCCTCCTCCTCCTCTTTGTCTTTCTGAGATTTCTTATGGGCAGTTGGAGAGAAAGTGGCAGGCCTGAGAAGCCTAAAACTTACTTTTAAAAAAGTGTATTTGTTAGAACATTTGATGGCAAGTGATAGAGACTGTTGAGAAAAGGAGTCAAACTCTGTACAATATTTTAAAGAGATTTATTCTGGGCCAAATATGAGTGACCATGGCTTATGACACAACCCTCAGAAGATCCTGAGATCATGTGCCCAAAGTTGTTAGGGCACAGTCTGGTTTTATACAATTTGGGGAGACATCAATCAAATACATTTAAATACATCAATCAAATACATTTAAAATGTACATTGGTTTGGTTCAGAAGGGCAGGACAACTTGGAGGGTTGCAGGGTGGCGGGGGTGCTGGGGGGAGCTTCCAGGTTATTGGTAAATTTAAACTTTTTCTGGTTGACGGTTGAGTCAGAGAACAGATGATAAAGTCCTATAGGCAGAATGCAAAACCAGAACACTCAGGTTGGAGAGATTGTGCTGCAGAATTATCCAGTCATTCTCAGCTTTAACAAGTAAAGGCTTATGTACCTCTGTAATGGGAATGATAAGAGTTTATTTGTCAGGGTTTTCTTTTTATTATATAGAGTAAATACAACAAGATGTGGAAAAACATTTTGTAAAATACAAAAGGGGAGAAAGGCAGGAACTTATATTTAATAAGAATTCACTAAGTGCCAGGCAGTGCAATGTAAAGCCTGTAGCACAGATGTATCTTTCCTCTGGAGGATGAAATAATCCTCTGGAACAGTGAAATAATCTAATAAAGACTTAGCTAAGGAACCCACTCAGGACATCCTCTGTGTTTCCTTTAGGAAGAGTTCCACACTTTGATCTTCAGACTTGCTATTAAGGGCACTTTCTGCTGTTTGTCTAAATTTAAGTGGTTTCAAAGGACCTTATGTAGCTTTTTTTTTTTTTTTTAATGACTTTAGTATAGTTATAATTCAACACTGTTTTATTTGTTCTTTTTAAGGCGTAACTTTTTAGTTAAATAATTTTATTACTTAATATATCTCTCATGAAAGTAGTTGCCCCAAGAAGAGCCACTGATCACAAGCCCTTCCTAAGACAGCTCTCCTAAGCAGGCACTAAATGCATCCCTGGATACACTCATGGAGTAAAGACCAATAGTCTGTGCTAACAGGCACTATGTCCTTTCATTCTAAGAAAAGGAAAAGGGAAGGAGGCAAATAGATACTTTCTCAGTATGGAGTCAAAAAAGAAGGGCCATTCAGAATCTGGTTTCAAATGTCATTACACTGCTTCCCATTTGACCCTGGGGAAGTTACTTAACCTCTTTGCATCTTGATTTCTCTTATAAAATCCACATACTAATACCAAAGAACTGACGTAAGGATTAGGTGACGTAAAATGTGTAAAATTTAGCATAATAACTGACATATACACTCACTCAATAAGCATATATCACTTTATAAGAGCAATCTTTGTGATATATGAACCACAGAAGAGCTATATATCCCTGCTACATTTGTCCAGAGAAAAACTCTACAGGAAATTAAAATAACAACTGCACTTTAATATATTTATATTGCAAAGAGACATATAAAGCCAGTGTAACTATAACCACAATCTTCTAATATCTGTTAGGTTGCAGTTCTTGTAAATGGTATAAAATTTATAAATAGGCCCCTGTTGAGTATAATCACTTATATGCCTAACAGGTAGAGAACTGAACTCATCATCTTGCCTCACACAAACTGTTTCTTTTTCTGATTATCTGATTTCTATTAATAGTTCACCATTCTCCTAGCAACTCATGCTTGAAACTGTAATTATTTTTGACAAGAGCTTCTCCTTCACCACTGCCTACTGATCTTACTTGTACTCAAAATCTAACTCCATCCATCTCCATTTCTGTGGCTAACCCACCTAGTTCAGGCCTCCAATCTGATTTTCTTGCTTCAAGTTTATTTTTTCCCACCAAATTTTTCCTCTGTATAAATCTTAAGCAAACTCTGATATTGAGCCCGTTTTACACCATTACTTCTGCTTCTGCTCAAATATCTCCAGTAGCTCCCTATTGCTTACCAAATAAACACCAAGTATTCAACATATTTTATGAGATGACGCTGCAATTTCTTTCTGGCTTTATCTTTAATTACTCACTGTATGCGTTCTCCTTGAGCTTCCCTAAGCAATCTCCCTATTATTGTCATATGTTGTCCCATATATTGTCATTTTACCTCCATAATCTGGTATTATTTATTATATTTTGAAAAACTTAAACTTATTTTACCTGTCCAAATAATGTCACCCTTTAAGGCCAAAAGCAAATGCCATCTCTCTGGGAAATGACATAGTAGATTTGCAGAAAATGTTTTTTTTTTTTTTGATAAACAAATAATGTATGAATAAAAGAATAGTGAATGAAATTAAGTTCTATCCTGAAGGGCCTGTTTGGTAACAAGAGAAGATCAAGAATTAAAATAGAATCATTAAAAGATTCGTGTGAGATTTGATCAAGTAGATACAAAGAGAGGCAAAGAGTCTTTCTTTGATGACAAGAATAAATGGTTAGACATGGGAAACTGAACTAGAACTGAGAATGGAATATGATGGTCATGATTATCAGCAAGCAGAAAAGGCCAATGAGAGAGGTGTCAAAGCCAAGATTGGTGAAAACAGCACAGACTCTTCTCAGAGGGGCAAATTGTGTGAAAAGTGGATAGATACCACATAGGACTCAGAGTTTTCTCTCGACCATGGTTCACAAAATATGGTCTGCAGACCCCAGGGAATTTCAGGAAAGATGCTTTCAAGTATATACAAGATCAAAACTATTTTTACAATACTACTAGACATTACTTGGCTTTCTCACTGAGTTGACATTTGCACTATGAAACAAAGGCAATGGTGGGTAAAATCGCTGGTGCTTTAACAGAAATGAAGGCAGTAGTACCACAAGTGTACTAGCAGACATTGAATTCTTTACTTTTATATCCGAGAAAAACAAGACAGTTTTTCATTTTCATTTAATAATATTCTTGATAAAATAGCATGGTTAATTTTATTAAATCTCAACCCTTGATTATGTATTTTTTAAAATTCTGTGACAAAATGCATAATGTATTCCTGTTGCATACCAAAGTTCTAAGGTTATCTCAACGAAAATGATTTTTGTGCTTGAATTGTGAGTTAAACAAGCCACTATTTTACATGGAAAATTATCTTTACTTGAAAGAATGACAGACATATAAACTATAGTTATTCAGACTTAGGTATGTGTCAGAACTTCTCTCAAAAATAAGTGAGCCCGTCACTTCAAGGAAAACAACTCACAGCGTTTGTTGCCAGTGATAACATTTGAGCTTTCAAACAAAATGCATAATTTTTAAAAACTCATATCTACCTCTGTGAATTTGGCAGCTTCTTGATTCTTCAAAAATTTTCTGATGAGATCAGTGGTGACAATAATACATGTGATTTTTGGGGTATTTCAACATGAAATGTGTCAGCACTTGGAAGATATGCGTAACTCAATGAAGCACTATTTTCCAAATGACTAAATGCATGATGTTGCAAAATAGTGCATGGAATCTTAATTACAGAAAGGTCAGCTCAATCTGTTGGTGCTATGTTGGTGCTAACTCCAAATGGACTGCTGCTACACAACCACCCTCCTTAAGGGTATTCCTGAAGGGAAATTCTCCCAACTGCAGATCTGTAAGCAGTGTACCTGATCAATTACTTTCTATAAAGAAAGAAAAGGCCTGATGTATAGATGTACATGGACCTTTGAATGATGGCAGTTGGCTTGTTGGTTAGTCAGAAGGGCCTAGAGGAGAAAGACTGGAAAATGGGATATAAAAATGTCCAAGGAATAAAGGTATGGGTAGACCACTGGAATAGGCTCAAAGTATACAGAAATTTGTGTGCTACATCAATGCCTATCAGAGAGCCTATACTGCAGAGAAAGCACTAAACAATCAAGTAGCGAGGACTTGTCTAGTAGAAATCATTCAGCCTCTCTTCTCAGCAATATCTGTGTTTACACAAAGGGCCCATGATAATTGCATGACCATGGTGGCAGGGATAAAGGCCGTGAATGATCCAATAGCATGAACTCCCTGTCTCCTGGGCTACTGCCACACTGTTTGTCCAGTCTATTAGCAGCAAAGATAAATGCTAAGTCTTCATTATGGCACCATCCCTTAAGAAGGCCAGTCAACCATTCAGTGGGAAGTTGATTATATTGGACTCTTTCAATCCTGGAGGGGATAGCAAATTGTACTTATCAGAATTGCTACCTATTATGGGTATGCATTTTTCTTCACTGTTATAGGTGCCTTTGCCAACACCACCCACCATACAAGAACTTACAGAATACCTGATTTACTGGCACTGATTTCTACCTATTTTTTTATATCAAAGGGCCCATTTTATGATAAAGTAGGTGTAATAATGAGGCATAAACATGAAATTGGCCATTCTAATGGAACAATGAAATAATCTAATAAAGACTTAGCTAAGGAACCAACTCAGGACTAATACTTCAAAGGGATAGAGTATTGTTCTCAAGAATAAGATAGGTGCATTAAATGTATAGCTGATGGCTGGGCACACTGGCTCATGCCTGTAATTCTAGCACTTTGGGAGGCCAAGGCGGGCAGATCATCTGAGGTCAGGAGTTCGAGACCAGCCTGGCCAACATTGGCGAAACCTCGTCTCTACTAAAAATACAAAAATTAGCTGGGTGTGGTAGTGTGTGCTTGTAGTCCCAGCTACCCAGGAGGCTGAGGCAGGAGAATTGCTGGAACCCAGGAGGCGGAGGCTGCAGTGAGCCGAGATCACGCCACTCCAGCGCGAGATCACTCCAGCCTAAGTGACAGAGCGAGACTCCATCTCAAAAATAATAATAATAAAAAAAGTATAGCTGATTTATAGTGGTGTGTTTCCAATAGCCAGAATACACAGGTCCAGGAACCAAAGGGTGGATATAGGAATGGCTGTCACCAATACTCCCATTGACCCCTTTGCAGAATTTGGGCTTCCTATCTGTGCATTCTTAGGCTTTTCAGGATTAGAAGCGCTTGTTTGGTATGAAGGGGACTATTGTGAGGGCACACATGAAGTCTCCACTGAACTGGAAACTGTAACTACCACATGGTCATTTTAGATAACTTGTGTCAGTGGCCCATCAATGAAAACACTTACTATCTTGGTGGTGATAACTGACCTTGATTACCCATATGAAATAGAGTTGCTGCTACCCAATGAAGACAGGAAGTCCGATGCATGGAACACATAGGATTCACTGAGTTATCTCTTGGTGCTCTATGTCTGGTGATAAGTATAAATGGGTAATTGTAAAAACTAAGACTCACTGAAAGAGCGACAATTAGAGTTCAGACCCTTCAGAGATGATGATCTGGTTGCCCCCACCCAGTCAAGCGACACAGACTCCCTGAAATGCTAGCCAGGATGAGACAAACTAGAATAATCTTTTTCACATCCATTCAGCCTACCTTTTATACCAACTATTGCTATGGCAACCAGTTTTGTGCAACTGTACCACATATTTATCATTTCCTTTTTTTTTTTTTAAGACTGCTTTGCTATTTTGTTGTTCTTTTTTTATTATTATACTTTATGTTCTAGGGTACATGTGCACAATGTGCAGGTTTGTTACATATGTATACATGTGCCATGTTGGTGTGCTGCACCCATTAACTCATCATTTACATTAGGTATATCTCCTAATCCTATCCCTCCCCCACCCCATCCCACAACAGGCCCCAGTGTGTGATGTTCCCCTTCTTGTGTCCAAGTGTTCTCATTGTTCAGTTCCCGCCTATGAGTGAGAACATGCAGTGTTTGGTTTTCTGTTCTTGCGATAGTTTGCTGAGAATGATGGTTTCCAGCTGCATCCATGTCCCTACAAAGGACATGAACTCATCCTTTTTT
>NW_016805433.1:2844119-2874236 GCF_001698545.2 Rhinopithecus bieti
CCAGTCAGATGTAGATTTGGTCTTTTCACATAGTCCCATATTTCTTGCAGGCTTTGTTCATTTCTTTTTACTCTTTTGTCTTGAAACTTCTATTCTCGCTTCATTTCATTCATTTGATATTCAATCACTGATACCCTTTCTTCCAGTTGATTGAATCAGTTACTGAAGCTTGTGCATTTGTCACGTAGTTCTCATGCCATGGTTTTCAGCTCTATCAGGTCATTTAAGGACTTTTCTACATTGGTTATTCTAGTTAGCCATTTGTCAAATCTCGTTTCAAGGTTTTTAGCTTCTTTGCAATGGGTTCAAACTTCCTCCTTTAGCTTGGAGAAGTTTGATCGTCTGAAGCCTTCTTCTCTCAACTCATCAAGGTCATTCTCTATCCAGCTTTGTTCTGTTGCTGGCGAGGAGCTGCATTCCTTTGGAGGGGGAGAGGCACTCTGATTTTTAGAATCTTCAGCTTTTCTACTCTGTTTTTTCCCCATCTTTGTGGTGTTATCTACCTTTGGTCTTTGATGATGGTGACGTACAGATGGGGTTTTGGTGTGGATGTCCTTTCTGTTTCTTAGTTTTCCTTCTAATAGTCAGGACTCTCAGCTGCAGGTCTGTTGGAGTTTGCTGGAGGTCCATTCCAGACCCTGTTTGCCTGGGTATCAGCAGCGGAGGCTGCAGACGAGTGAATATTGCTGAACAGCAAATATTGCTGCCTGATCGTTCCTCTGGAAGCTTCGTCTCAGAGGGGTACCCGGCCGTGTGAGGTGTGAGGTGCCAGTCTGCCCCTAGTGGGGAGTGTCTCCCAGTTAAGCTATTTGGGGGTCAGGGACCCACTTGAGCAGGCAGTCTGTCCTTTCTCATATCTCAAACTCCATGCTAGGAGAACCACTACTCTCTTCAAAACTGTCAGACAGGGACATTTAAATCTGCAGAGGTTTCTGCTGCCTTTTGTTGGCTATGCCCTGTCCCCAGAGGTGTAGTCTACAGAGGCAGGCTGGCCTCTTTGAGCTGCGGTGGGCTCCACCCAGTTCGAGCTTCCCAGCTGCTTTGTTTACCTACTCAAGCCTCAGCAATGGCAGGCACTCCTCCCCAAGCCTCGCTGCTGCCTTGCAGTTAGATCTCAGACTGCTGTGCTAGCAATGAGGGAGGCTCCGTGGGCATGGGACCCTCCAAGCCAGGTGCAGGATATAATCTCCTGGTGGGCTGTTTGCTAAGACCCTTGGTAAAGCGCAGTATTAGGGTGGGAGTGACCCGATTTTCCAGGTGTTGTGTGTCATGGTTTCCCTTGGCTAGGAAAGGGAATTCCCTTCCCCCTTGTGCTTCCCGGGAGAGGCAATGCCTCGCCCTACTTCGGTTCTCACTTGGTGGGCTGCACGCACTGTCCTGCACCCACTGTCTGACATGCCCCGTGAGATGAATCTGGTACTTCAGTTGGAACTGCAGAAATCACCTGTCTTCTGTGTCGCTCACGCTGGGAGCTGGAGGCTGGAGCTGTTCCTATTTGGCCATCTTGGAACCACCCCTTGTTTTTCACATATTTATTTCAACACCTGTGCTGTTCTGATGATATGGCATGGATGTCAATAAGAACCCACTCTGCACTTGGGCATGTACAACCTGGAAGAGTAAAGAAATTAACACTCTTTGGGACAATCCTTGACTGCGCTTGTAATCTATTGCTGCATAACAAGTTACCAAATCTGGTAGCCTAAAACAATAACATGCATTATATCCCAGTTTCTGTGGTCAAGAGTACAGACACAGTTTATTTGGATTTTCTGCTTCCAGGTCTCTCCAGGCTAGAGTCAATGCATCAGGTGGGCTGTGTTCTCATTGGGAAGCTCATCTGCTCCCAAGCTTACACAGGTTGCTGAAAGAATTTATTTCATTGAGGATATAGGACTGAAAGCTTTAGTGTGTTGGCTGGCTGTCAGCTGGAGGATGCCACTAGCTCCTAGAATCCATTTAAGTTGCCTGCCATGTGGTCTACTCCATAGGCAGCAACATAGCAGTTTGCTTCTTCACGGCCAGCAGAAGAGTCTACTAGCAATATGAAGTCTTATGTAACATAATGTTATAAGAATGCCATTCTGTCACTTTTGCCATGTTCTATAAGTTAGATGCTTCACAGATTCCTCCCATATTCGTAGGATGTAATTAACAAGGGCATTAATAACAGAAAGTGGAGGTCATTGGAGAATCAGCCTAGGTTCTGTCTGCCAGTCTTTCCTCAGGCCCTCCCATATGAAATATATGGTTTCTCCCCTTCCAAGATTGCTGTATTAGTCCATTTTCACACGGCTGATAAAGACATACCTGAGACTGGGAAGAAAAAGAGGTTTAATTGGACTTACATGGCTGGGGAAGCCTCAGAATCATGGTGAGAGGTGAAAGGCACTTCTCACATGGTGGTGGCAAGAGAAAATGAAGAAGATGCAAAAATGGAAACCCCTGATAAAATCCCTCATAAAACCATCAGATCTCGTGAGACTTATATGCTACCATGAGAACAGTATGGGGGAACCACCCCCATGATTCAAATTATCTCCCACCAGGACCCCTCCCATAGCCCATGGGAATTGTGGGCGTACAATTCAAGATGAGATTTGGGTGGGGACACAGAACCAACCCATATCAGTTCCCAAGAGTTTCATTCATTATACCATCAGCTCAAATTCTGAAATTTCATCACGTGAATGAAGTCCAGGTGCAGATGAACCTCCTATGTATAACCTGTTAAGTAAAGCTCCTGGACACAGTTATTCTCTAACTATGGACCTGTGAAACCAAGCAAATGAGTTACCCGCCTCCAACACACCCAACATACAATGGTGGGACAGACACAGGATAATAGCTACAGACATTCCAGTTTAAAAATAGGGGAAATGTACAGTAAAAAGGAGTCACTGGTCTATAGAAGTTTTGAAATACAACTGGATTTATTGGAAGTTCCTTAATCAGGTTTCTAGGCTTGGGAATGATCCTTCATGGCTCTTGGCTCTGCTATCTGGGTTCTTGGTACCACCATCTGAGTCATTCTTCCTTTTTCATGGAAGGTAACGTGTTTGCAGATGAGTAGTTTTATCAGCCTGCTTTCCGCCAGTAAAATTTTGGAGGTCTGACACCCTCTTTTCATTTTCTAGTCTTTTTGTCTGTCTTATTCCAAGTTGGCACTGTTTCTGCAGAAATAATTTTCTCAAGAATGTTGTGGTTCTGTATGTATTTCAGTGGCATTCATTCTTATCAGACAAAGGCCACATCTACAGATTGTTTCAAAAATAATTCCATCTTCTTTAAGCTTCCTAGAGGCTCAATAGTTTGAGAAGATCTGAGGCATACCCTTGGATCTTTTCAAATCTAAGGGCCATCTCTTGAAATATACCTGAATACTCGGACCTTTGATGTTTCTGGGGCTTTAACAAAGATTATAGAGTAACTTCAAGGGCATTTTCTCTAAAGTAGGCTTTTCTGACAGTGCCCAAAAGCCATCTCCAACTGTTAATATTTTTTGCCATCTGGGGAATATGAGGATTTTTTAAATTATCAAGTCCTGATTCCTTTTTGCTTAATAGTTCTTCTCTCAATTTGTCTCTTTTCTTGCACTTTCCTATAAGTAGCAAGAAGAAACCAGTTGTCCCCTTCAACACTTTGCTTGGAAATCTCCTTAACTATATAATCAAATTCATCCATTTACAAATTCTGCTTTCAACATAATTGTAAGAAATAATTTCACTAAGCTTTATACCAGTACATAACAAGGATCTCCCTTCTTCCAGTTTCCTATAGCATGTTCCTTACTTCCTTCTGAGTCCTCAACAGCAGTCTTCAATATCCACATTTCTACTGACAGTTTGTTGGCAGTGTTTTGGGTTTTGTCTATCATACTTTTCAAGCATTCTTCTAATCTCTGTCCACTGATCAGTTTCAAAGCCACAGACATATTTTTACATATTTATTACAGCAGCATTCTATCTCTAGGCACCAAAATCTGTATTAGTTTTCCAATTCGATGTAACAAATCAACACAAATTGAACAGGTTAAAATAACACACATTTACCATCTCTCTTTCTGTAGGTCAGGAGTCCAGATACAGTTTAGTTGGGTTTTCTACTTTGGGGTCTCTCCAGGCTACAGTGAAGGTGTTGGCTGGACCATGTTCCCATCTGGAAGCCTGAAGAAAGAAAAATCTTCTTCCAAACTTTCTCAGGTTGTTGGGAGAATTCATTTCCTTACAGTCGTAGGACTAAGAGCTTCAGGATTTTGTTTTGTTTTGTTTCTGCTGGCTCTCAGCTTCTACAAACCACCTCTGAGTTCTTTGCCATGTGGTCCTCTCTGATAGGCAGTTCATAACATAACAACTTGCCTCCTCAAGACCAGCAGGAAAGTGAGAGAGTGGGTCTGCTATCAAGACAGATTCTTATATCATATAACGTAATCATGGGAGTGATATCCCATCACGTTTGTCATATATTGTAATGCATGTATTACATTACATCATGGGAGTAACATCCTATCACCTTTGCCTTATTCTTCTGGCTGGAAGCAGTTCACAAGTTCTACCCAGGCTTAGGGTGAGGGGCATAAAGAAGGTCATTAATACCAGAAGGCAGAGATCACTGGGGGTTACCTTAGGATATATCTGCCACATTGGGGGAAGGCAGACAATTCTAGGTAGCTATTCAAAGATCCAGAGAAATGAGCCTGAGTTACCTATAACAATGTTCAGATTGATGAATGTATTCTTGAGTTAGCTTTCCCTCCTTTCATGTCTTAGTTTTCCTGGCCCCCCACTCCTATTCACTGGGATCTCTTCCCAAAATCAACTGTCCGCACATAAGTTATTGTCTCAGAATTTGATTTCAGGAAAGAAGCCAGGCTAAGATAGCAGAATAAAATAGACTTGTATAAATGGTATGCTACAAGTTAGGAGGGATGGTAGGCAGGAGGTTCTCTTCCCCAGAAATTAATTACACCCTACCCATATATTTCTCTGGACTATAATGAGGCAGTGCTAAAAGTTCATGGAAGAAAGCATACTACAGTTGCCTTCTCTGTACAGATTTCAAGATACATCATCTTAACTCTCTCTTTCATAAAATTAGAATTGGCCCAAGATACTAAATTGGGCTAGGCTGGTAAGTGGGGTTCAAGTAGTTTCCATTGTAGGGAGAGAACTTTAAAAAGCATAAACCTGGCAGAGCTCAAAAAAGAGCAACAGAAGTACTTGAATACAAGGGATAAAATTATTAAATAACATTTTCCACAAATAAGCCTTGTTTCTTCAATTATCTCTATTTCCACCATGCCTGCTATCTCAAGTGATGACTATCACTCTACTCTGGCCAAGTTATATGTCAAATCACAAAGATGAAATGAGATGACTGTCTGGTCATATGTTTGAGGGGGAGGAATGGAATTACAAAGAAAGTGATACCATGACACTTGGAGGAAGAGTTATGAGGAAAGAAAACCAATGGGGTGCTTAAGAAAAGGACTTGAGTCAGAGTCAGCTGGATACCATGTCTAACACAGTGAACTATGATAATCCTCACAAAACATTTCTAAAATGATTGCCTTAGGATTACACTGGCTGCATGGCCAGGGTTCTCACTTCCTTTTCTTAGAATTAAGTTGATGCTCTTTGAAATGTCTAAAGATAGATGACTACCAATGGTAGTCAACCCTGAGGTTTTGTATGTACAGGCCCAGCACTCAGCTAAGTGTTTTGTATGCAATTGCACAACATCTTTATGAGGATAGATGCTATTATTATCTGTTTCTCTAAGCATGAGGAAACTGTTAACCTCAGGATGTTGAGTAACTTGCCCAACATCATATAGCTAGTAAACGACAGAGCCGAGATCCAAGATCTAGGCTTGCATCTGCTGACTTAAAAGGTTAAGCTTTTTGTGATTTTTTTTTTTTTTTTTTTGAGGCTCCATCGCTCAAGTTTAAGTGCTGAGTGCAGTGGTGCGATCTAAGCTTACTGCAACCTCCGTCTCACAGATTCAAACAATTCTTCTGCCTCAGCCTCCCAAGTAGTTGAGATTACAGGCACGCACCACCATGCCTGGCTAATTTTTTAAATTTTTTAGTAGAGACGGGGTTTCACCATGTTGGCCAGGCTGGTCTCGAATTCCTGAACTCAGGTGATCCATCTGCCTTGGCCTCCCAAAGTGCTGGGATTACAGGTGTGAGCCACTGTGCCTGGCCCCAAGGTTAAGCTTTTAACAACTGCATCACACTGCTACCTCAGGTTTCAAGCTAGGGAAACTCAATTTTTAAAAATATTTATAAAGCATTTACATCTTTTCCATATCTCATTTTATAAAGTATCTTAGCTAGTAAGCTTAAAAATTATTTTCCTCGGCCAGGCGCAGTGGCTCACACCTGTAATCACAGCACTTTGGGAGGCCGAGGCCGGCAGATCACCTGAGGTCAGAAGTTTGAGACCAGCCTGGCCAACATGATGAAACCCCGTCTCTACTAAAAATACAAAATTAGCCAGGCATGGTGGCACGCGCCTGTAATCCCAGCTACTAGGGAGGCTGAGGAAGGAGAGTCACTCGAATCTGGGAGGCAGAGGTTGCAGTGAGCTGAGATCATGCTATTGCACTCCAGCCTGGATAAAAAGAGCAAAACTCTGTCTCAAAACAAAAATAAATAAATAAAAGAAAATAATTTTCTTATTGAGAAAATGCAAATTAATCTGCAGTGACAGAGAGTGGATCAGTGGTTACTTGAGGATGGGAAAGTCCCAAGAGAGGCAGGAGGAAGAAATTACAAAATAGCATGAAGAAACTTTCAGGAGTGAAAATCAAAATGTGTAAACATATTTATCGCTGCCAAAAGTTAAAGTGTCTTGATCAAGTTTAGCCTGAGAGGTAGTAGCAGAGACAGGATAAAAATATAGTTTTTAACATTCTTGAACAAGCGTTTTTTTTCCCTCTCAATTTGGTAAATTATTTCCACATGGTTTTAAAAAGGATATGAAGAGACATAAAATATGACATGAGTATCACAGAAAGAAAACTGTGTTTAGGAATTTTGGGCAGCACTATGCGCAGTAGCAAAGACATGGAATCAATCTAAATGCCCATCAATGGTAGACTGCATAAAGAAAATGTGGTACATATACACCATGGAATACTATGCAGCCATAAAAAAGAATGAGATCATGTCTTTTGTGGGAACATGGATGAAGCTGGAGGCCATTAGCCTTAGCAAACTAATGCAGGAACAGAAAACCAAATACCGCATGTTCTCACTTATAAGTGAGAGCTAAATGATGAGAATTCATGGACACAAAGAGGGGAACAACAGACACTGGGGCCTACTTGAGGGTGGAGGGTGAGGAGAGAGAGAGGAGTAGAAAAAATAACTTTTGGGTACTAGGCTTAGTACCTGGGTAACGAAGTAATCTGTAAAACAAATCCCCATGACATGAGTTTACCTATAATAACAAACCTGCACATGTGCTCCTCAACCTAAAACAAAAGTTAAAGAAGAAAGAAAGGGAGCCTGTGAAGCCCTCCTACATCTTATCCTGTTCTCCCACTGATCTAGCTTAAAGTTTTCCTGCTGCAACGTTTCACCCTATACCAGGTGGTGGGGGAAAAAAAAGAATTTTGAATTAACTTACATATCTCAATTGAGCATTGGAAGTCTATTGTGAATTCATGTGATGAAAAAGTTGAACGCATCTCTTCAGAAGTTTATCATCATTATCATCTGCAATCTACTGAGAACTTTCCAAAAAATGAATCCTGCAAGTGTATGGCCAGCAGGGGGCAACTAAATACTTCCCAAAACAGCATCTTGTATAAGAGAACAAGTTAAAATTGGAGACTGTTAGCATTTTCAGCTGTGTAGGAGAGCTGACTTCCTTTAAAATAATTAACACCTAGACACATTCTCACAATACTGAATTTGTGAAGATAATTGGAACAGTTTCCTAAGTAGACAGATTATAAAACCACATTCTGGGGCCTGTATGTGGCAGATTTGTTTTGGCTGTTTTTTCAGTCCACAAGGTTCCTTGCAAAAATTTATGTATTTTATGATCAATAGCTTTGTAAAACTTCTTGTATTATAGAAAATATAATGAACCTAGATTTATTTCTGTAAGTTATTGCAGAATTCTGCTATTTTTACTTAATATCCAAAGATAAAAGTAAATAGGGATTGCAGAGGATCTTGTTCTTAATGTAAAGTATAACAAAATATCATTTCTTAGCCCTGTTTTATAGAACTAATTTTTAAGCTTGTTATATTAGTTAGGGTTGTCCAGAGAAACCAAACCAACAGAATGTGTATACACATACATATTATAGATACAGATGTTTATTTTAAGGAACTGGCACACATGATTGTGGGGACTCAGTTTCTGTTTGAGTCCAAAGGCAACCTGCTGGCAGAACTCCTTCTTTCTCTGGGGAGGTCAGTCTCTGATTTATGATGGCCTTCAACCGATTGATGAGGCCCATCCACATTATGGAAAGTAATCTGCTTTACTCAAAATCCACTGGTTAAAATGTTAATCTTATCCAAAAACGCCTTCGCCAAAACATCCAGAATAATGTTTAACCAAGTATCTGGATACCACAGCCCAGCCAAGTTGACAGATAAAATAACCATCACAGTTGCCTATTTCTTTACATCACAGTCTCAAAGTTGTAGGAGATCTATACGGTGAAATAGTTCAACCCTCCTCCAGATGCAGCTGCAATGCCTGGCACAAAGAAAGCATTTAGCAAATATACGCTGATTTGAATTGAACTGAATGTATATGAATTGGATTAAATATCCCTAGTGGTGGTTAGGTTCTGCCAGGTTTCCAGGGCGGTGCTGGGAGGCAATGGAAGACAGAGGTTAAGCACAAGCTCTGGAGTCAGATTGCTCATGAGGCTCCCCTGCTTACCTTATATATACCTTTGGATGAATAACTTAATTTTTCTAAGCCTCCATTTCTTCACCTGTATAAAAACAACAGTCATAATAGCTATTTATGCTAGATACTGCTTTCTGGCCTCACAGTGGATTGACTGTATTCCTCAGCAACCCTGCAACTGAATGGAGCCATGTGACTTGGTCTGGCCAGTGAAAACTGTAGAGTTTATGTGTGTCACCTTCAGGATGTGGCAGTAAAAGTTCGATATGAAATTCTTTTCTTTCCTGACTGTGGCAACCATGGAAAAAGATTCATCTTAAGATAGCAGCACCACAAGGTTGAAGCTGCCTGGATTATCATGTTGTTGAATGGAAGACAGTTGCCTGGAGAGTTGCCTGCAGCTGGAGCTAACTTTTTGTTAAACACTTACTTTTTCTCCCAACTGCAGCATAATCTAGACTATTCTCATGTATTGTCTCACAGAATTGTTTTGAGGATTCAATCAGATATTGTTTTGCAGGAAACTGCTCATTTGACAAGCCATAAGCACTCAAATGTTATAATTATGATATTTCTTTGCCTTGATCATTATAGCAATTCAAAACTCAAACAATAAAATTAGAGTACCAGGTAACTTTTGTTTAAAGTATTAGTATTCTAACTCTTTAAACTTCTCCTCCGAACGCTGCCTCGCACACAGTAGGCATTCATAAATAAACCCATTTTTTTTTTTTTTTTTTTTTTTTTTTGAGACAGGGTCTTACTCTGTCACCCAGGCTGTAACAAGGTGCTACAACCAAGGCTCACTTTAGCCTTGACCTCCTGGGCTCAAGCAATCCTCCTCTGTCGGAATCCCAAGACACTGGGATTATAGACATAAGCAGCCACACATGGCTTCTGGGATATTTTATTCCCTTACTGTTAGACTGGCAAGATTCAAATTTATTTCTTTTGCTAGACCAAGGTTCTCATTAAGCAACTACTTTTGGTTAGAATTACCTATTAAAAAATGTATTACTATCCTGTCATCAATGGGGCTTAGGCAGTGATGGCTGCTCACACATCTTAACTCTTCCCTGAATTCAGACCCAATTGATAGGAAGCCAAAAAGATAAAATACCAACTTTAGTTGGCACGGTGGCTCATGACTGTAAGCCCGGCACTCATAGAAGGCCGAGGTGGGAGAGTTGCTTGAGTCCAGGAGTTCAAGATCAGCCTAGCATAGGGAGACTCCATCTCTACAAAATGTTTTAAAAATTTGCCAGGCATGTGGCATGTCTGTAGTCCCAGCTACCTGGGAGACTGAGGTGGGAGGATCGCTTGAGCCAAGGAGGTAGGCGCTGCAGTGAGCAGTGATATTACACCATTGCACTCCAGCCTGGGTTACAGAGTGAGACTTCATTTCAAAAAAGCTTCTTAAGATAAAGCTGCTTGGATGTATTATAAAACACAACCATGACCAGGTTTTTCAATACTTTTTTTTTGTTTTTTTGGGACGGAGTCTCACTCTGTTACCCAGGCTGGAGTGCAGTGGCATGCTCTCAGCTCACTGCAACCTCTGCCTTCTGGGTTCAAGCAATTCTCCTGCCTCAGCCTCCCGAGTCTCCCGAGTAGCTGCGATTACAGGCACCTGCTATCATGCCAAGCTAATTTTTGTACTTTTGGTAGAGACGGGGTTTCACCATGTTGGCCAGGGTGCTCAAATACTTCTTAAGTCCAAATGGGTGATGACTTGCCATAGGAGAATTTGAGTCTGCAAGATGGATAGACTTATATAGAATCACTGTTTCATGTTTGGTGAGATCAACAGTAGAAAGAATGAGAGTTGGTCAGGCACGGTGGCTCACGCCTGTAATCCCAGCACTTTGGGAGGCCGAGGCGGGTGGATCACGAGGTCAGGAGATCGAGACCATCCTGTGAATGGTGAAACCCCGTCTCTACTAAAAATACAAAAAATCAGCTGGGCGTGGTGGCAGGTGCCTGTAGTCCCAGCTACTCGGGAGGCTGAGGCAGGAGAATGGTGTGAAACCGGGAGGCAGAGCTTGCAGTGAGCCGAGATCGTGCCACTGCACCCCAGCCTGGGTGACAGAGCGAGACTCCGTCTCAAAAAAAAAAGAGAAAGAAACAAAGAATGAGAGTTAGGCCTCAGGCCTGTTCTAGAAGACAAGCATAGGCCCTAATCCTTGTGTTTTTAGTTTATAGCATATCTTGAGGAACTGAGCAGAATATAATTTCTTGTGGGTGGGAAAATTTGAAAAAGATGGCAAGAAATGGTTTGGGTTTTATGTTTTTCTCCCCAAATCACCAATTAAATACAATACTCCTTCCTCTTGGGGAAAGTGGCAGAAAGAAAGATGAAATTTCCTCTTGACTCTGTAGTTCTGAAGGAAACATATTTCTATTTTAAGAGCCAGGTAGGAAAACTGTGAGGCAGAGAAGATGGTTCCTTTTAATATAAGCAAATAAATTATTGTTCTTATATAGTCTGAATGTTTATGTTCCCCCAAAATTCATATGTTGAACTCCTCACCTCCAAAATGATGGTATTAGGAGGTGGGGCATTTGGGAGATTATTAGTTTATGGGGTTACCGCCCTCATTAATAAGATTACTGCCATTATAAAAGGGGTCTGAGAGAGAACCCTCAGCTCTTCCACCATGTGAGGTTAGAATGAGAAGACAGCTGTCTATGAGGAAGTAGACCCTTACCAGACACTGCATCTGCCAGAATCGTATTGTGGAGTTCTTAGCCTCCAGAACTTTGAAAAATAAATCTCTGTTGTTTATAAGCCACTCACACTATTGTATTTTGTTATAGCAGCATGAATGGACTAAGATACTTGTGATATTCTTGAAAGCTTTTATGTTCTGAAGTTACTTTTTAATTATATAAGAAATAGGGTTTGTATGATATACTAAAATCAATTAATTAGTACAAAATTAAAATACCAACAAGAAGTCACATATGCTAACATTTTAGTGATAATTTTCCTAACTTCTCCTCCCTACTTTTACTGGTAATAAAGTTTTCCTAATTTTACTCATAATAAACTGATCCACAGGAAGCATTCAATAGCAAATCATGTATAAATACTGAGTACATATTATGTGCAAAATATTTTGCCAAATGAGGGGATACAGACATTTAAAAAAATCAGTCCTGATCTTACAGTCTAGGGAAAGAAATAGATTTCGAAAAATACATTTACAATAAGGTGTGTTAAGCCATTCACAGTGCAATGAATGGACTGTAACAAATTACCTACTTAATATCCATTTTCTGCTTCTTCCTTAGTAACAGAAATCCAATTCAAGTTTGGATGACAATGTAAACTTAAAAATATCCTGTCTGTCTTGCAGCTAAGAGTGACCTTATAGATAGCACATTTCTTTTTAAAGAAGTAGAAACCTGCTAGGGATTTTGGAATAAGTTGTGTCAATTCAAGTTTTTTGATTTAGGCACTATCCTCCCTTTTATATTTAAAACATATTTGTGACAAGAACACTTAACATGAGACCTACTCTCTTTTTTTTGAGACAGAGTCTCGCTCTGTCACCCAGGCTGGAGTGCAGCGGCACGATCTTGGCTCACTGCAACCTCTGCCTCCCAGGTTCAAGCAGTTTTCCTGCCTCAGCCTCCTATGTAGCTGGGACTACCAGCGCCTGCCACCATGCCCAGCTAATTTTTGTATTTTTAGTAGAGACGGGGTTTCACCATGTTGGTCAGCTTGGTCTTGAACTCCTGACTTCGTGATCCACTAGCCTCGGCCTCCCAAAGTGCTGGGATTACAGGTGTGAGCCACCGCGCCTGACCAATTTTTTGTATTTTTTAGTAGAGACAGGGTTTCACTATGTTAGCCAGGATGGTCTCCATCTCCTGATCTCGTGATCTGCCCATCTTAGCCTCCCACAGTGCTGGGATTATAGGCATGAGCCACTGCACCCAGCCTCTTTTAACAAATTTTTAATAAAATAATACATTACTGAAATTGTACAATGTTACACAGCAGATCTCTAGAGCTTATTTACCTTGCTTCACTGAAACTTTATGCCCATTAGTTATTAATTAAATGATTAATTAATTAATTATCCCCATTTCCTCCTTCCCCCAGTCCTTGGCGACTACCATTTCACTCATTGATTCTATGAATTTGATTATTTTGGATATCTCATATAAGTGGAACCATGCAGTATTTATCTTTCTGTGACTGGCTTATTTCACTTAGCATCATGTCCTCAAGGTTCATTCATGTTGTCTCATATTGCAGAAATTCTTCTTTTTAAAGGCTGAATAGTATTCTATTGTATGTATTTGCCCACTTTATCCATTCATCTGTCAATGAACATTGAGTTTATTTCCACATTTTGGTTATTATGAATAGTGCTGCAATGAAAATAGGAGTGCTAATATCTCTGTAAGATCTTGGTTCCAATTATTTTACACAAAGACCTAGAAGGGAGATTGCTGGATAAATGGTAGTTCTACTTTTAGTTTTTTGAGGAACTTCCATACTGTTGTTTATTTTGCTTTTGTTGCCTGTGCATTTGGTATCATATCCATAATATCACTGCCAAGACTAAAGTCATGAAGTTTTTAACCCTGTTTTCTTCTAGGAGTTTTACTCTTTTGAGTCTGATGTTTTTAATCTATTTTTATTTTTTTAAGAGACTGGGTCTTCCTATGTTGCCCAGGCTGTTCTTGAATTCTTGGGCTCAAGTGATCTTCCTGCCATAGCCTTCCAAGTAGCTGAGATTATAGGCACCACCACTTAGGCCACATTTGGAGTTTACTCTGTGGATGGTGTTAGATAAGGGTCCAATTTCTTTTCTCTCTTTTTTTTTGAGACAATGTTTTGCTCTGTCACCAGGCTGGAGTGCAGTGGCGCCATCTCGGCTCACTGCAACCTCTGCCTCCCGGGTTCAAGCTATTCTTCTGTCTCAGCCTCCCAAGTAGCTAGGACTATAGGCGCACACCACCATGCCCAGCTAATTTTTGTATTTTTAGTAGAGATGGGGTTTCACTATGTTGGCCAGGATGATCTCAATCTCCTGTGTTTCACTGTGTTAGCCAGGATGGTCTCGATCTCCTGACCTCGTGATCCACCTGCCTTGGCCTCCCAAAGTGCTGGGATTACAGGCATAGGGTCCAATTTCATTCTTTGCATTATAGATATCCAATTTTTCCAGCACCATTTGTTTAGGATAGTATCTATTCCCCATTGTGTTATCTTGGCCCCTTGTCAAAACCTGTTGCCTGGGCCAGGCACAGTGGCTGATGCCTGTAATCCCAGCATTTTGGAAAGCCAAGAAGGGAGGATCACTAGAGGCCAGTAGTTTAAAATCAGTCTGAGCAACACAGTGAGACCCCATCTTCACACAAAAAATTTTAAAATTAGCTGGACCTGGTGACAATGCCTGTAGTTATAGTTACTGGGAAGGCTGAGGCAGAAGGATCCTTGAACTCGGGAGTTCGAGGCTGCAGTGAACCATGATGTGCCACTGTACTCCAGCCTGAGCAACAGAGTCAGACTCTGTCTCTAAAAAAAAATTAAAAATAGACCAGGGACAGTGACTCATGCCTGTAATCTCAGCATTTTGGGAGGCCGAGGTGGGCAGATCACTTGAAGTCAGGAGTTCAAGACCAGCCTGGCCAACATAGCAAAACCCCATCTCTACTAAAAATACAAAAATTAGCTGTGCATGGTGGCGTGCACTTGTAATCCCAGCTACTCGGGAGGCTGTGGCAGAAGAATCACTGGAACCTGGGAGGCAGAGGTTGCAATGAGCCAATATGGCGCCACTGCACTCCAGCCTAGGTGTCAGAGTGAAACTCTGTCTCAAAAAAAAAAATTAATTAATTAAAAATAAATAAAGACGGCCAGGTGCAGTGGCTCACTCCTGTAATCCCAGCACTTTGGGAGGCTGAGGCAGGTGGATCACAAGGTCAGGAGATCGAGACCATCCTGGTTAACACAGTGAAACCCCATCTCTACTAAAAATACAAACAAAAATTAGCCAGGTGTGGTGGTGGGCACCTGTAGTCCCAGCTACACGGGAGGCTGAGGCAGGAGAATGGCGTGTTGACTGTGTATATGTGAATTTATTTTGAGGTTCTCTATCCTGTCCCATTGGTTTATGTTTATCTTTATGCCAGTACCTACTGTATTAATTACCATAGCTTTGTAATGTATTTTGAAATCAGAAAATGTAGTGCGTCTAGTTTTGTTCTTTCTCAAGACTGATTTGGTTATTTGTGGTCTTTTATAACTCCATATGAATTTTAGAATTATTTATTCTATTTTTATTTTAAAATGCCACTGGGATTTTGATAGAAATTCAGCAAGTCTATAGATCATTTCAGGAAGAACAAACATTTTAATAATATTGTCTTCCAATCCGTGAACATGGAATATCTTTCCATTTTCCTGTGTCTTGTGTACCTTTTTTCATTAATGTTTTGTAGTTTTTAGAATAGAAGTCTTTCATCTCCTTAGTAGGTTTGTTCCTATGTAATTTATTATTTTTGCTACTGTAAATGGGATTGTTTTCTAATTTCCTTTTCAGATAGTTTATTGTTAGTGTATAGAAATGCAATTGATCCTTGTTGTTGATTTTGTATTCTACTACTTTACTGAATTTATTTACTTGCTCTGACCTTTTTTATTTTAATTATTGAATTTTTAAATTTTTTTGTTGTAAGGTAGTTGCCAGCTTTATTTACCACCAACTAAATCAACATTGTGCTCTGTTACTTAAACTTACATTAATATAAGTATATAATAATAGTTCTTGGCCTATATGCCACTTATTTCCATGAATATTCAGAAAGTACAATGTATCAATACGGTAACATACTACAACCTTCTCTCGCAAGCATTTACCTTCACTGTCTACTGCTTCAGACTCTTTGTAGGTACTGGGTAAATAAATATGACTAAGACATGTTCCCTGCCCTCAAAGAGAACAAATTATCTGGGTATTTTCTTTTGAAATGTGCTGATATTGTTGTTATACCAGAGTCATGGTCATAATCGTGTTCTAATCTTTTTTAAAGGAAGTCTTTGGGTTTTCTGTAGATAAGAGTATGTCATCTGCAACCAGGGACAATTTTACTTCTTCCTTCCAATTGTAAGCCTTACATTTCATTTTCCTCTTTGTTTTTTTTTTTTTTTTGAGACAGAATCTCACTCTGTCACCCAGGCTGGAATGGAGTGGTGCAATCTCGGCTCACTGCAACCTTCACCACCTCGGTTCAAGCAATTCTGCTGCCTTAGCATCCCGAGTAGCTGGGATTAGGGTGTTTGCCACTACGCCCAGTTAATTTTTGTATTTTTAGTAGAGATAGGGTTTCGTCATGTTGGCCAGGCTGCTCTTGAACTCCTGACCTCAGGTGATCCGCCCGCCTCAGCCTCCCAAAGTGCTGGGATTATAGTTGTGAGCCACCGCACCTGGCCTATATTTCATTTTCTTGCCTAGCTATTCTGGCTAGAATCTCCAGTACTATGTTGAATAAAAGCAGCAAGAGTTTGCACCCTTGTCTCATATATCTTAGAGGAAAAACTTCCAATTTTTTACTGTTGAGTATGATGCTTGTGGGCTTTGCATACATAATTTATTATGTTGAGATGATTTCCCTCTATTACTATGTGTTGGAAATTTTCATCAACAAAGTTTTTATCATGTTGAATTTTGTGAAATGCTTACATATCAATTGAGAGAATCACATGGTGATTATTTTTTATTCTGCTAATATGCTGTATCAGATTAGTTGATGTCATATATTGAAATCTTTGTATCTCAGGCATAAATCACACTTGGTCATGGTGTATGATAATGTGCTGTTGGATTTGCTTTGCTAGTATTTGTTGAAAATTTTTACAATATTCTTTAGGAATACTGAGCTGTAGTTTTCTTGTGATATCTATGTCTGTCTTTGGTATTAGCATAAAGTTGACCTCATGAGTTTAGAACCTTTCCCTCCAATTTAATTTTCTGAAGAGGTCAAAAGGATTGGCATTAATTTGTCTTTAAAGTAGAGTTCACCAGGGAAGCCTGGTCCTGGACTTTTCTTTTTGGGGAAGTTTTTGATTACTGAATCAATCTCTATACTAGCTATTGGTCTGTTCAGGCATTCTATTTCTTCCTGATTCAGTCTTGGTAGGTTGTATGAGCAATTTATCCATTTTTTTTCCATTTATCTAGTTTGTTGGCTTATAATTCTTCACAGTAGTCTCTTACCATCTTGTGTATTTCTGTGGCATCAGTTGTAATGTCTGTTCTTTTATTTCTGATTTTACTTATTTGACTCTTCTTTTTCTTAGTCTAGCTAAGAGTTTAATTTTAGTTATCTTTTCAAAAAACCAACTCTTAGGTGTGCTGATTTTTTTTTCTATCATTTTTCTATTTTTGTATTTTATTTATTCCTAGTCTACTGTTTGTTATTTCCTTCTTTCTGCTAATTTTGGGCTTACTTTGTTCTTCTTTTTCTACTTCCTCAAGGTATAAATTTAGATTGTTTATTTGAAATCTTTCTTATTATTTAATGCACCTGTTTATCACTATGAACTTAGTACTGCTTTTGCTGCAGCCCACAAGTTTTGATATGTTGTGTTTTTGTTTGTCTAGAGGAATTTTTCTTTTTTGAGATGGAGTCTTGCTCTGTCACCCAGGCTAGAGTGCAGTGGTGTGATTGTGCTCACTGTAACCTCTGCCTCCCAGGTTCAAGCAATTCCCTGCCTCAGCTTCTGGAGTAGCTGGGATTGCAGGTGCCTGCCACCATGCCTGGCTAATTATTGCATTTTTAGTAGGGATGGGGTTTCACCATCTTGGCCAGGCTGGTCTTGAATTCCTGACCTCGTGATACACCCACCTCTGCCTGCCAATGTGCTAGGATTACAGGCGTGAGTCACGGTGCTTGGCCTGTCTAGAGGAATTTTCTAAGTTAACTTTTGATATCTCCTTTGACCAAGTGGTTATTCAGAAGTGTGTTAATTTCCATGTGTTTATGAATTTTCCAAATTCCCTCTGCTATTGATTTCTATTTGTTTTCATTGTATTCAGAAAAGACACTTGATACGATTTCAATCTTCCTTTTTTTTTTTTTTTGGACACAGTCTCACTCTGTCACCCAGACTGGAGTGCAGTGGTGCGACCTTGGCTCACTGCAACCTCCGCTGCCTGGGTTCAAGTGATTCTTGTGCCTCAGCCTCCCCAGTAGCTGGGATTACAGGTGCATGCCACCACACCTGGCTAATTTTTTTGTATTAGTAGAGATGGAGTTTCACCATGTTGGCTAGGCTGGTCTCAAACTCCTGACCTCAAGTGACCCACCTGCCTTGACCTCCCAAAGTGTTGGGATTACAGGTGTGAGCCACCATGCCTAGCCTGAATCTTCTTAAAGATGCTAAAATTAGTTTAGTGACTTAACGTGATCTGTTCTGAAGAAAGATCTATACATGCTTGAGAAGAATGTGTGTTTTGCTGCTATTAGGTGGACCATTCTATACGTCTGTGATGGTCATTTGATCTAAATTGTAGTTCAAATCCTGTTTCCTTATTAATTTCCTGTCCAGATGTTCTGTTCATTATTGAAAGTGGGGTATTGAAATCTCCTGCTATTATTGTATTGCTGCCTATTTCTCCCTTCAGTTCTGTCAATGTTTGCTTTATGTGTTTAGATGCTCTGATATTGGGTGCACATATGTTTACAGTTGTTATATATTCCTGGTGACTTACTCTTTTATTATTATACAATGTTGTGACGGTTACTATTGAGTGTCAACTTAATTGGATTGAAGGATGCAAAGTATTGACCCTGGGTATGTCTGTGAGGGTGTTGCCAAAGGAGATTAACATTTGAGTCAGTGGGCTGGGGAAGGCAGACCCATCCTTAATCTGGTGGGCACCATCTAATCAGTGAATAAAAAGCAGGCAGAAAATCATGAAAAAGTTAGACTGGACTAGCCTCCCAGCCTACATCTTTCTCCCATGCTGGATGCTTCTTGCTCTCAAACATCAGACTCCAAGTTCTTAGGTTTGGGACTCAGACTGGCTTCCTTGCTCTTCAGTTTGTAGACACTGTATTGTGGGACCTTGTGATTGTGTGACTTAATTTTATACACACACACACACACACACACACATATATGGAAGTTTATTATATGTCTTATTATATTTTTCTTTTTTCTTTTTTTGAGATGGAGTCTCACTCTGTTGCCCAGGCTGGAGTGCAGTGGCACGATCTTGGCTCACTGCAACCTCCGCCTCCCAGGTTCAAGCAATTCTCCCGCCTCAACCTCCTGAGTAGCTGAGATTACAGGCATCCACCATTATGCCTGGCTAATATTTTTGTTTTTAGTAGAGACAAAGTTTCACCATGTTGGCCAGGCTGGTCTCAAACTCCTGGCCTCAAGTGATCTGCCTGCTTTGGTCTCCCAAAGTGCTAGGATTACAAGTGTGAGCCACTGCACCCAGCTAGCATGGCATATCTCTTTCCATTCTTTCAGTGCAGTTTATGTGTGTCCTTAGGTTAAAGTGAGTATCTTATGCACAGTGGATAGTTAGGTCTTCATTTTTAATTCATTCACCACTCTATGTCATTTGATTGTGGAGTTTAATTTATTTGCATTTAAATTATTATTACACTTGCCTCCTACATCAAAACCTAATTGTAACATTTTAGACATATGTCCAGATGTACTCCAGTATTGAAGTTGCCTTCTGCCATGATTGTAAGGCCTCCCAAGGCATGTGGAACTGTGAGTCAATGAAACCTCTTTCCTTTATAAATTACCTAGTCCCAGGTATTTCTCTATTAGCAGTGTGAGAACAGACTAATACAGTAAATTGGTACCAGTAGAGTGGGATGCTGCTGAAAAGGTACCTGAAAATGTGGAAGTGGCTTTGAAACTGGGTAATAGGCAGAGGTTGGAATTGTTTGGAGGGCTCAGAGGAAGACAGGAAAATGTGGGAAAGTTTGGAACTTCCTAGAGATTTG
Organism: Rhinopithecus bieti; assembly: GCF_001698545.2. NCBI lineage: Eukaryota > Metazoa > Chordata > Mammalia > Primates > Cercopithecidae > Rhinopithecus > Rhinopithecus bieti. Next base: position 2,864,000 of record NW_016805433.1, read on the forward strand.
TTGAATGGTTTTGACTAAAATGTTGATAGTGATATGGACAATAAAGTTCAGGCTGAGGTGGTCTCAGATGGAGATGAGGAATTTTTGGGGAACTGGAATAAAGGCCACTCTTGCTATGCAAAGAGACTGGTGGCATTTTGCCCCTGCCCTAGAGGTCTGTGCAACACTGAACTTGAGAGGGATGATTTAGTGTATCTGATGGAAGAAATTTCTGAGCAGCAAAGCATTCAAGAGGTGATCTGGATGCTGTTAAAAGCATTCAGTTTTATGCATTCACAAAGATATGGTTTGGAATTGGAACTTATGTTTAGAAGGGAAGCAGAGCATAAAAGTTTGGAAAATTTGCAGCCTGATGATGCAATATAAAAGAATGACCCATTTTCTTAGGAAAAATTCAAACTGGCTGTGGAAATTTGTGTAAGTAACGAGGAACCAAATGTTAATTTCCATGACAATGGGGAAAATGTCTCTGGGGCATGTCAGAGGTCTTTACAGCAGCCCCTCCCCCCACAGGCCTGGAGGCCTAGAGGAAAAAATGGTTTTGTGGACCGCACCCAGAGCCTTGCTGCTTTGTGCAAGTCTTGGGACCTGATGCCCTTCATGCCAGCCATGGCTAAAAGGGGCCAATGTACAGCTCAGGCCATTGCTTCAGAGGGTGCAAGCCCCAAGCCCTGGTGGCTTACACATGGCCTTTGGCCTGTGGGTACATGGAAAAATTGAGGTTTGGAAACCTCCACCTAGATTTCAGAGGATGTATGGAAATGCATAGATGCCCAGGCAGAAGTGTGCTACAGGGCCAGAGATCTCATGGAGAACCTCTACTAGGGCAATGTGGAAGGGAAATATGGGGTGGGAGCTTCCACACAGATTTCCCACTGGGGCATTGCCTAGTGGAGCTGTGAGAAGAGGGCCACTGTCCTCCAGACCCCAGAACCCCCAGAATGGTAAGTCCACTGATAGCTTGCACTGTGTGCCTGGAAAAGCCAGACACTCAATGCCATCCTGTGAAAGCAGCCAGGAAGGGGACTGACTGCATCCTGCAAAGTCACAGGGCAAAGATACCCAAGGCTGTGGGAGCCCACCTTTTGCATCAGCATGCCTTGGATATGAGACATGGAGTCAAAGGAGATCATTTTGGAACTTCAAGGTTTAGTGACTGCCCTACTGGATTTCAGATTTGCATGGGGCCTGGAGCCCCCTAGTTTTGGCCAATTTCTCCCATTTGGAATGATTATATTTACCCAATGCCTTTACTTCCATTGTATCTAGGAAGTAACTAACTTGCTTTTGATTTTACAGGTTCATGGGTAGAAGGGACTTGCCTTGTCCCAGATAAGACTTTGAACTGTGGACTTTTGAGTTAATGCTGAAATGAGTTAAGAGTTTGGGGGGACCACCGGAAAGGCATGATTGGTTTTGAAATGTGAGGACTTAAGATTTTGGAGGAGCCAGGGTAGAATTATATGGTTTGGCTGTGTCCCCACCCAAATCTCATCTCAAATTATAGCTCCCATAATTCCCACACATCTTGGGAGGGACCTGGTGGGAGGTAATTGAATTATGGGAGCAGGTCTTTCCTGTACTGTTCTTGTGATAATGAATAAGTTTCACGAGATCTGATGGTTTTTTTCTTTGTTTGTTTGTTTGACAATCTCAGTCTGTCACCCAGACTGGAGTGCAATGGTGCCATGTCAGCTCACTGCAACCTCTGTCTCCTGGGTTCAAGTGATTCTCCTGCCTCAGCCTCCTGAGTAGCTGGGACTATAGTCATGTGCCACCACGTGCGGCTAATTGTTTTGTATTTTTAGTACCGACAGGGTTTCACTGTGTTGGTCAGGATGGTCTTGATCTCCTGACCTCGTGATCTGCCCACTTCAACCTCCCAAAGTGCTGGGATTACAGGCATGAGCCACCGCGCCCAGCCCCCTCCCTTTTTTTTTTTTTGAGACAGGGTCTTACTCTGTTGCCCAGGCTGGTGTGCGGTGGCATGATCTTGGCTCACTGCAACCTCCACCTCCTGGGTTCAAGCAATTCTCCTGCCTCAGCATCCCAAGTAGCTGGGATTACAGGTGTGTGCCATCACGCCCAGTTAATTTTTGCATTTTTTAGTAGAGATGGGGTTTCGCCATGTTGACCAGGCTGGTCTCGAACTCCTGACCTCAGGTGATCTTCTCAGCATCCCAAAGTGTTGGGATTACAGGTGTGAGCCACCGCACCCAGTCGATCTGATGGTTTTATAAAAGAGAGTTCCCCTGCACATGCTGTCTCTCTTGCCTTCCACCATTAAGATGGGACTTTGCTCCTCATTAGTTTTCTGCCATGATTGTGAGGCCTCCCAGCCATGTGGAACTGTGAGTCAATTAAACCTCTTTCCTTTATAAGTTATCCTGTCTTGGGTATGTCTTTATTAGCAGCGTGAACAGACTAATACACATTCCATGAAATCTCCTATAGGAGTTGGCCTCTATTTACTTCTTCAACTTAATTTCCAGCTATGCCAGTTTTACTCACTTTAGTATATATTTCAGTTTCTAGCACAACCTGATGCTCAGAAGACGACTAATAACTATTGAAAAATTAATGCATAGAGATTGAGTTGTTTTATATATTTTTCAGGTGAAATGTCTAAATGGAGTTTATAGTAATTGGTGATTATACATGTGACTATATTCTTCAGGAGAGAGAACAAGGCTAGAGATATCTATTTGAACGATTAGCATGAAATATTAGAACATAAAATGTATTCTCTTCCCTCCTCCCTTTTTCAGGAAAAAGATACAGAGTGAAGGGAGAAGGCTGAGTATGGAATTGTGGGGGAAATTAAAGAAATCGTAAACTTTCAAAGGAGACTGAGAAGTCAGAAAGGTAGGAAGAAAACCAAGAGGATATAATGACTCAAAAACTAAAGAAGAAGGTAATTTTTGCCCAAAAGCAAGCCAAGAGACAAAGAAGTTGCCAATTGAAAAGGGCTGCCAAAGTGAAAAGGCTAATTGGATTTAGTGCTAAGGTAACCTTGAGCCATGGGTAAGATGCATAGGCAAAGGAAATCAGTAGGCAAAAGGAAATCAGTAGTTACTTCTTTAAAGAAGTAACTAGCTGGGCTGGTGCCCTGGCAGCCTCCCATGCTGGAATGTATCAGTCTCATGTTGATGGTGATTCAGAAGCTGTATCTGGGCTCAGTGGAAAATAGTGTTTCTTTTTAAAATAACCTTTTATTATTATAAAATTAGCATATGCAAGTAGAAAGTACAAAACTATATATAAGCAAAATAGAAAAATAAAAACAACCACATTCCCCCCTTCCAGAGTTTACCAGTTCAGTGTATATCTCTCCAGTTCATTATTCATCCCTATATATGCATATAAATATATAAATGTATTTTTACCAAAATGATATCATACTCAGTGTGTGGTTTTGTAACCTATTTACTTTTTAAAATTAACAATCTTCACCTTTCCAAGTGAATACATTTTATCTTATCTAAAACCCAAATTCAAATTTTCCATTAGTCTCCAAAATATCTTTACTTTGAAAATTTGTAATTAAAAGCAAAGAATTATTATTTACTTTTCCTTTACAGTAGGAGTTGTATTTCAGGGTAACCAAACAGTTCCAGGTAATAAAGGCAAGCTCTAGGTTACCAAAGAAAGTCAGAATGTAGAAGGAATGATATATTTATAATTATTTTGCAATTCTTTTTATGTTTGAAGGGGAACTGGACATCTGTATAGTATCAAAATAATGCCATACAAATTACTTACCATAGTTTACAGTGGAGGGAAGAGCCTGTCATCATATCATCAATTCAGTTGTCAGTCTAAATGTCAATAGTTGTGCATTAATCAAATAGCATGAAAGATACTATATAAAAATATATAACCTATTAGTATCCTAGCCCTAAATGTTTAACTTGAATTTGCCTGAAACCTTTATATCTATCTTACATGTTTCAAAGGAAGATTTCAAATAAATATTTCAAAAAGCCATTTTTACACCCAAAATCATAGATAAGACGTTCGGGGTTGCTAAGCAACACTGTGAAGGCAAAAGAATAATAATAAGGACATGTGTGCATTACTGCATCATCCTTAGAGGTAAGTTTTGTGTTTGTTTTTTGTTTTTAGAGCCAGTGCCCTCTTGCTCTGTTGCCCAGGCTGGAATGCAGTGGCACAATCATAGTTCATTGTAGCCTCGAACTCCTGGGCTCAAGTGATCCTCCTGCCACAATCTCCCGAGTAGCTGAAATTACAGGCATGTGCCACCACACATGGCTAATTTTTAAATTTTTTGTAGAGACAGGGTCTTGCCATGTTCCCCAGGCTGATCTTGAACTCTCGACCTCAAGTGATCCTCCCACCTCAGCCTCTCAAATTGCTGGGATTATAGGCATGAAGCACAGTGCCTGGCTGATAAGTTTTATTTACTGTAATTTGTTATACTAAGAAATAAGTGTGGCAAGAGGTGACTGGCTTGGAATGTTAACTCCATGTATTGTAAGAGGAGGTCTGGCTGGAGATTAACTTGAATGGAAAACATAACTCTGAAATTTAGTGTTTCCTGGTTGTTAAGGAAGTGGCTTTCATTTTCACATCACATGAAAGTTCCTGATACTTACATATTAGGGGTTGTGTAGATTATTACATAAAGCTGCATAATGGCCTGAAGTCATGCCTGCCTACATATCTTCTATAAACCTCAGAATCAGGCCAGTTGCTACAAAAGCCTTCGTATGAATGAGAGGATGGTAGAGTGTATGGTCTGTGTGTAATTTTCCTTCAACTTGGTGTAGTGGGGTTAGTAATATTGTGTAGAACTTAATATTCCCAAAAGGTAGTGACCATAATAGTTTATATTTCTTGAGTTCTTTAATTCTTATCATATTATAAAAGAGGTTTTTTTTAAACTCCTATTTTACAGATGATTTTACAGATGACAGCCTTGGTGGTAAATGACAAAGCTAGGGTTAGAACTGAGATCTGTCTGACTTTGGTGTTAGAACTCAAACACACTGCACTATACTACTTCAGTGAATCAAATTTGCATTAACTTTGTAATATTGGTTAAAATGTATTTTGAGGTTTTCTGTGGACCCAATAGTAATACTAACTTATAACAGTTTCTGGGCTATCACTGCTAATTCAATGGAAATCAAAGTACTTGGTTCTTGTCAAATATTAGCACTGAAGAAATAAAACATTAACAGAATATTTTGATTTTTTTTAAACACAGTCACTGTTATTCTAGGAAAATCTAAATTTTATTTGACTTTTTTTGCTACTTTTTATGAATTTGACAGTGGTGCACTTGGAATCTGTTCAAATTCTATTCGTAGCTGAATCATGTGAATGCCAATGCCAAGGAGACCAGTACATCTGCTTCTTAGCATCTCTAGAGTAATCTATATTTGCAGAATGCTTTATATAAATTTGAACATGTTAACATGCTCAATCAGATTTGTTTACCACCAGTCTTAAGATGTTAGGCCTTTCATAGTGGTTTAACAGATGTTTGGAGCAAATACCAGGTAGGCAGCATGGATTGCTTTTGATTTGAACACTTTTACTAAAAAATAATACTAGATATGATAAGGAGAAAATGATTACTGTATTTGGTTAAGGGTAGAAAATAACAAGTAGTAATACTTTCCCCATGGAATTGACTGACAGGTATAAAAAAGAAAGTGACATACTCTGAAAGTTTTCTTTTTTTTTTTTTTTTTTCCTAAAGCAGGGACCCAGTGACATTTTAGAATGTCTTTAGGAAATGAGACATTAAAAAAACAAAAACCATAATCATGTACCATTATCACAGCTAAGACAATTAACAATAATTCCTTAATGTCCTATAATATCTACTTGGTATTAAAATTTTCCTGATTGTGTCATTATGTCTTTTTCTAAGTTGTTTGTTTAAGTCAGAATTTGATAAAGGTAAAGATCCATGTACTGCACTTGGTTGATGTATCTGATAAGTCTATTTTAAATCTCTAACAGTGCCCTCCCTTTTACTCTCTTGCCTTTGTTTGTCGCATGAAGGTCATTTTTCTCTGGAATTTTTCCCGCCCTCAGTTCAGATAATTGTATTCTTTTAGTGTACTACTTTAGCAACTTAAGGAAGGGGTGGGGGCTTAGGACACAAAGAATGTCAGGTCCAAGTCTATTTGCTGACTGCAGAAGGAAGTGGGGAGTAAGTAACAATGTGGGATCACGGGGTGGAGTTGGTGGCCATGTCTGGAAGTAAGTCGACATTCAAAGATAAAGTCTTAAATAGAGGTGTATCAATCCCAGTTCCAGGAGGATATTACAGGGATTAAGGATTAAAGGATACAATTAAGGGAATGAGACTGGGAGTCTGGTTTCAGCTGTGCATGTAAGAATACCAGACAAAGGTAAGGCTCCCATAGAAATGGACTGGAAACAACTAGGGGAGAATATCAACAGGGCCTAGAGCAGAGGAATGAATCTGACAGGAATGCAGTGGACACACTTTATTGGAATATAGAGTAGGCACCTTCTTTTTCCACCATATCACTTCTGGGTACCAGTGTTCTGTAGAGGTAAAAGAGGCACTAAATATCTGGGAGATCTGGCAAAAGACATCTAGGTAGTACCCGTGGTTGGGAGGAGTGAGTAGATGGTTGCTACCTGATAATGCTGTAAGAATACATGGCACCTTCACTCCCAGAACAGTAACAATGAGTTTTGAAATACTGCTGGTTTATAGGGTGAGGACTCTTGTAGCTTTACACGCATTTTAGGAACGAGGTAGAACAATATACAGATACTTGATAATTTTTTTTTGTAAATGAGTGTAAGACCCAGTACAAACTGATAACTTATTAAATTGAAAGAATTAATATACCACCTGGTTTATGAAAATTTAATTACTGTGACTTCTCAAGAGTTTCATGTACTTGTATAAATACAGGTTGGACAAAGCTAACTGGAATAATCTTGCAATTAGCTAGTAATCTAGTAGCTAATAGGAATACTAGTAATATATAAACTTTTACATATATTAAGAAATATAAATAAAAGTCATTTGAACAGTCTTCAATAAAATTATAGATTCGGTTTTATCAAGAAAATATTCTAGGGTGTGGTGGCTCATGCTTGTAATCCCAGTGACTCAGGAGGCTGAGGAGGGAGATCACTTGAACCCAGGAGTTTGAGGCTGTAGTGCATGCCACTACACTTCAGCCTGGGTGACAGAGTGAGACCCTGATTCTAAAACAAAAACAAAGTAGTATACAAGTAAATATGCTTTGAATAATCTCATGTGGTTGAGGGGAAAAAAGAGAAAGGTTCTGGTTAAAGTAAGGTATAATTCATTTGCATTATACTTACACCTTTGGAAATCTAAGGGATCATGTGTTCTAAGCTTCCCATGTTTAAATAGTCATGAAAAACTTAAAAAAAAAAAAAAACTTTCCTAAAATTGAAATGAAAAACACATTTACAATTGGAAATTTGTAGTCTAAGTAGCTATCAGAAAGAAATGGGTTATTATTATTATTAGAATTTATTTTGAATTTAGGATGTCCTATGAATTGAGTTAAAACTCAGGAGTCAATTCTTATACCTCAGTACAAATTTTTAGCTATTTCCAGAGATGGTGTTAAAAGTCATAGCATGCACCTAATTTTGAATAGGCAATGTGGGTGGAAAGAGTAGGCAGAGCATTTCAATAAGACTTAATTGTCTTTAACCTGTGAATACATAATTATATAATTTGTTATGATGAACTTTCATTTATAGACTTCTATGGAGGAATCATTAATACTTCATAGTTAAGTGAAAGTAGTATATAATTCTGCTTTTTATTACTCTAAATCATGATCTCCTAAATGTATGGTACTTTCTTAATCTAATTATATAATACATCATCTTCACTGGTACATTACATAAATTTGAAACGTCATTGTGAAGAAAACACTTAAAGTGATGTTATTTAAAAGAGAATACCAATAATATATTAATATAATTTGCCTCTATGGATGAGAAAAGAAGAAATATATCATGTTTTTGCTTTTAAAAGTATGTGTCAGATGGAGATAATAGTGCTAGTTTGTAAAATACTTAGTCTAATGAGGTCTGTTTAATAGTAGGCATAAAATGCAAAATTGATTGGGCCTATTTCTAATGTTAGACGTGATTTTTTTCTTTAAAAAAATCATATTAAAATAATTTTAACAATACTTACTGTTTGTTTGCATTTTCAATTACATTTAGATTTAGGCAAATATCTACCACTCTTAATGCTCTTCATTTATTCTCAACTCTTAGACCTTCCATTTCGGTCGATTTTCTTCTTTTTTTTTTTTTTTTTGAGACAAGGTCTCTCTCTGTCACCCAGGCTGGAGTATAATGCTGCAATCATGTCTCACTGCAGCCTTGATCGCCCAGGCTCAAGCAATCCTTTCACCTCAGCCTTCTGGGTCAGGACTACAAGCCCATATTACCATGCCCAGCTAAATTTTAATTTTTTTGTGAGATAAAATCTCAATATGTTGTCCAGGCTGGTCTCAAAATCCTGTGATCCTCCTGCCTCAGCCTCCCAAAGTGCTGGGATTTACAGGCATGAGCCACTGTGCCTGGCCTGGGATCATTTTCTTTTTGTCTGAAAAAAGAAATTTCTTTAGACTTTCCTTTAGCAAGACTATTAGTAGCAAATTGTGCTTTTGCTTGCCAGAAAATACCTTTATTTCGGCCTCGTTTTTGAAATACTTTTTTCACTGGGTACTGAATTCTAGGCTGATAGTCATTTTCTTTTAGGCCACTGAAGATATTATTCCACTGTCTTCTGGTTTTTACTGGTTCTGATGAAAAGTCATTTACCTGACACTTTGAAGATTAACTATATTTTTTCTTTGTTGCTTTTAAGGTTTTCTTTGTTGTTTTTGGTGTTCTGCAGTTTCACTGTGATGTATCTTAGTGTGGTTTTTTTATTCTTTAACTTGCTTGGGATTTGGGAGGCTTCTTAAGTCTGTAAGTTGGAGTCTTTCATTAGTTCTGGAAAGTTCACAACCATTATCTTGTCAAATATTGCCTCTGGCCCACTGGCTCTTTCCTTTTCATCTGAAGTCACAGATTTTAGAGCTGTTTACAATGTCCTCCATGTCACTTAAAGTCTCTTTTATATTTTTAATTTTTCTTTTTTTATTGCATTTGAGATAACTTCATCTCTATCTTCCATTTCATTGGCTTGTACTTCTACTGTGTCAAATGAACTATTAAATTTGTCCACCGTGTTTTATTGTAATCATTTATATTTTTCAATTCTTTCAGTTCTATTTGCTTGTTTCAAAATCTTCAGTCCCACTTTAGTTTTTGTTCTCTGTACATATTTTCAAACTTGTCTTTTATTCCTTTACTCATATTTAATATTGTTATTTACAGTCTGTGACCCCCCCCCCTTTTTTTTTTGAGGTGGAGTCTCACTGTCGCCCAGGCTGGAGTGCAGCTTGGCTCACTGCAACCTCCACCTCCCGGGTTCAAGCGATTCTCCTGCCTCAGCCTTTCCAGTAGCTGGGATTACAGGCTAATTTTTTGTATTTTTAGTAGAGATGCGGGTTTCACCATGTTGGCCAGGCTGGTCTCAAATGCCTGACCTCAAGTGATCTGCCTGCCTTGGTCTCCCAAAGTGCTGGGATTACAGGCATGAGCCACCACACCTGGCCCAGTCTGTGACTTGTAAATCCAGGATCTGAAGTCTTTTAGAATTTGTTTGTGCTGTCTTAAGTCTGTACTGTTTCTCATGAATGGTGTCTTATTTTGTGCTTGTTATTTTTTTAAAATGTGAGCTGCTCATTTTCCTTAAAATTTTATTTGTAGTCATTCTTTATGGCTTAAGATGAAGGTGGTTTCCTCCAGAGAGGATTGGTATTTGCTTCTGCCAGGTGTCTGAGAGCATTATCAGTCAAAAATTCTTAATTACACCCAGGTACGGTGGCTCATGCCTATAATCCCAGCACTTTGGGAGGCGGAGGTTGGCGGATCACCTGAGGTCAGGAGTTTGAGACCAGCCTAGCTAACACAGTGAAACCCCCGTCTCTACTAAAACTAAAAAAAATTAGCTGGGCGTGGTGGCACGTGCTTGTAGTCCCAGCTACTTGGGAGGCTGAGGCAGAAGAATCGCTTGAACCTGGGAGGCAGAGGTTGCAGTGAGCCGAGATTGCACCAAGGCACTCCAACCAGGGAGACAGAGTGAGAATCCTGTCCAAAAAAAAAAAAAAAA
>NW_016805433.1:2874442-2916261 GCF_001698545.2 Rhinopithecus bieti
AAAAAAAAAAAAAAAAAAAACACACAAACTTAATTATTAGCGTGAGGTTTTTGGGGATCACCCAGCTAGAATGAATTCAAGCTACATTTTTGTGTGAGAATTGGATTGCGGTTCCAAATTCTCAGACACGATTTTGCTTTTCCCCGTCCACTAGGTGCCAAGGTTTAAGACGGCTAATTTTCTTTGTAGACTCTGGGGGATGGCTGCCTATGCTAGCAAGGGGCAAGTTTATTGCCAGTATATCCTTACACCTAATTAAAAATCCTTTGGAATTGCAGTTTGTGTGTGTGTGTGTGTGTGTGTGTGTGTATGTGTATAATGCAGGTCATGGGTTTTGTGTCTTTCTTACAAGGTCATGAAAACCAAAGCTCCTAGTAACTGGGTTTAGCACATGCCTTTGAGATAAAAGTTGGCTGACTCTGCTAAACTCTAGGTTTCTGCCTTCATTTAGTTTTTTTTTTTTTCATTTAGTTTTTTAACTTAATAATTTCTTACTTTATTGTCAGTTAATCAGTATATTTAATAAGATTTAAAATTTTTTTTCCAGGGATTTTGTTTTCAGTGTGACCGGTGTGACCTAGTCCTTGATATTTCTAGAAACAGAATCCTATATTCTCTTTATTATCCAAATTTTCCTCAAGGGATACTTAAGACAAATAATACTAAACAGAAATATTTAAAATTAATATGTAAATAGCTTACATGAAAATATTTTGCATGCAAATCTATAGATTTTATAAAGACTACTTCTTAACATATATTTTAGGTGGATATTTACCAAATAGCTGGTTGACTAGTTTGTAGGTGTCTGTTATTTATTTTATTAAATAGACAAGTATTATTGTTACATAGCACATTTAGCCTTTGACTCACGAATTTGTTGGCTCAAATTCACTTTAGATGATTTGCAAGATTATGCTGTGCAACAATCTCAAAAATATTTGTGATTCACAACAACAAATATTTTTGATTTACTCTTGTTTCACATCAGTAGCTGTATGTCAGGAGCTGCAAGTCAGTTGCTTCAGTTCTGCACAGGATGAGAGTTTCAGGTCTGCTCCATATATTTTCTTATTCTGAGATCTTATCTGGAACATACCTTTCTCATGGCAGGTGGCACAAGAGTAAGAGATTGACCTGAATTTTGCAATCAAATTTAAAGCTTCTGTTTTGATTTAGCGTTTAACATCTGCTCACAAAGCACTGGCTGAAGCAAATCACATGACCAATAAGAATAGGAGTCTTCAAAGCTGTGTTGAATACCTTATTTATGGCTGAGGTTGCTCTTAATCTAAATTCTCTTCCAGAAAATGAGGATTTTAGTCTAGAATCCTGATTAGTAATTGTCAGTAACCTAAGTGTCTAACAGGATAAGCCAACTGGAAAAAAGCAAACAACTTCAAGCCACATCTCTGTCATTCTAGGTCAGGGTTGAAATATACTCTGGGAAAGGCTGTCAAGCCTGTCAGTGCTTAAACTAATTTGGAAAGAACTTCTCATTCTTAGAAATGTATAATTAATAAAGCAGTAGGCAAAAGAGATGAATTCTCATTGGAGTTAAAATCGGATCGTTATAAAAAAAAAGCTTTATTTCAAAATGTCATTCTTAAAATCATTGTAAGAGTAGCAAACTTGCAGGGTATCTCTGGGAGTCACTGAATATTTTTCAGTTACAGCACAGGATCACATATTAGTTTCTGTTTATGTTGTCATTACACTGAAAATGCTAGATTGAATTATCATTTCCTGGAATCACAATATTAGATTTGAAAGGATCTGAAAAAACGATTTTTCAAATGTAGTGGATTAATATATTTTTGTGTTGCAATCAGTTGTTAAGTATGTCAAAATCATTAGTTATTCATGACAAGTAACTCTTATACTAGTGATAATTAAATTAGAGAAGATTGTGAAAGATATACTTACATTTGTTATGCAATATCTTCACTTTCGATTACTTGCATTAGGACTTTCTTTTTTTTTGAGTGGAGCTGAAACCAGTTAAACCTAGGCTATCAGTTTTTTACATAATCCTGAGTATACCATGGCTGTTTGCTTCAAAATGTGATTGTCATCCACTGGGGAAAAAACAGTGGTTTAGTATCATTTCTCAAAGAGCATGTAGTCCTACTTTGGAACTTGAAATGTATAGAGTAATTTATGTAGTCATATATCTCAATAGCTAACTCTGTAACCTAGACTTCCTTGCTTCTTGCTTTTTACAACAAATGATCAAATTTTCAAAAGCCAGTGTATGAAATTGGGGCTGAGGCAGAAGAGAATTAGGCAAGGCAATTTGCCACCTTTTTCCAATCTTTAGTCTCAGTTTCCAAAGTAAAAGTACCAGAAAAACAGGGTCCATATGGTGTATTTTGCATGTTATCTATGATCTAGAAACATTCTTTTCCAAATCTATTTGATTGCAACTCACAGTAAGAAATTGTTTAAATCACAACAGAACATACTCTCACCTTCCACCATATTTGAAACAAAAAGTTTCAGGAAGCAATTTTTGCCCTTACTAGATATTATGCACTCTGATCTTTTATATCCTAGCCTATTTCATATAAAATAAAACGGATTTTGAGTTGCAGTTTGAAAACATGCCTCTAGAAAACAGGAGACAGGTTAACTGTTAACAAACTCCAAAGTTACTAGCTTTGCTGAAATAATGTCACAGAATAATAAACTTCCTTCACATTTATTTGTATTACAGTCTCTCAGGCTTCAGAACAGAACCTGGTAGAATCTTTTCCTCTTTGGAACACCAGTTCATGACAATATCTCAGAGATTCTAAGACTCGTTGTTTCCCATGTGTTTACATCTCTGAATATGTTTCAGGCCAAGCGCGGTGGCTCATGCCTGTAATCCCAGCATTTTGGGAGGCCGAGGCGGGTGGATCATTTGAGGTCAGGAGTTCAACACCAGCCTGGCCAACATGGTGAAACCCCTCTCTACTAAAATACAAAATTAGCTGGGCATGGTGGCGCATGCCTGTAATCCCAGATCCTCGGGAGGCTGAGGCAGGAGAATCACTTGTGCCTGGGAGGCGGAAATTGCAGTGGGCAGAGGGGGCGCCACTGCACTCCAGTCTGGGAGACAAGAGTGAGACCCTGTCTCAAAGAAAAAAAAAAAAGAAAAAGATGTGGCTTAAAGGTGCCTTACTTATCAGCGGTGTGGCATAGTTCCATTGGCAGCCTTTGTTTTCTTTATTAGGTAACATAAAACAATGTAATTCTATAATTTTTTAAGAGCTGCTATGAAATATATCAATAATAAGGATTATATAGGCCAAACTCTATTGCTTATTCATTTCAATGTATCCAACTTATCAGAATGCCTTCTGACTTCTTGTTAAGAAAATGTAATGAGATGAGAATAGCTTAAGAAAAAATTCTTAGTTCTGGGCTACAAGGGAAAATGAGTTACGACCGCAGTTTAATTACTACAGAAAGCTTTCTCATTTGCTTTCATTGTGATCGGGTTTTGAGTATGATCTTTCTCTATTCTACCTCCCTTACTTCTGAATACTTATTTCATTAGGCGGCTAGAGGGGTTCTTCGGATTATGGCTAAAAAAGAAGGCAAAAGGTTAAGTCCTAGAGTTAAGCCATTAGGAAAAAAAAGTTAAGGCATTAGAAAAAAAATTCAAGAATTAGGCTTTATTTTAAAAATGGAACCAACTGTCAAATTCCTGTGTACCCGTTTAAACTGTCACCAACCTAACACACTGTAAAACTTAATGACTGTAAAACTGGCAGCAGGATCCTGAACACAAGGAATAAAAATAAGTTTGCTAGGCTGTTTTCATCCCAGCGTGATTGAAATACACCGTTTCCTAAAAAAAAACCTCTAATGAGGGAAGCAGTAAATTAAATGCCACGGTTAATGTGCTACTAGAAATAGGAACAAGTAGTTACGGAATGCTTCTTAGGCCAGACACTCTACGATGCGTTCTTTTTTCTTTGTTGCGCTAAAGCTTTTACCAAGCCTAAGGCTGGAGAGGGGTCCTAACTGAGCCCTGACGAGATCAGGGAGCCCTACTGTGCAATCTCCTCAGGTCAAGAAGGGCCCGGTACTACCGGCCCAGAAGGCCTGGCCGATCAACAGGCGCTGGGCCGACGGTGGTGGGCTCGCTTCCTGAGGCTGCCCTTGGGCATGCGGAAGGGGACTGCCTGGCGATAACACCCTGGCAAAGCAAGGTGGACACCGGCTCCCGCGCTGTTCGCGCCCACCTGGCAGGGTAAGCAACTCCACTGCTGTCTCCGGGCACCGTCACGTGACGGGAAGAGGGCGTGGCCGAAGCCCGTGATCCTAGGGGCGGGCCGGGCAGTGGGAGGGCGCTAGAATGTGAAGGATCTTGGCGGTTCTGGGTGCCCAGAAAGGCGGCGACGCGGCGGATGACAACATTAGGCCGCGACGCGCTCCTGGCCAGGCGGCGGCTGTAGTGTTAGCTTTGGACTCCGCAGTAGCCGCTGCCGGTAACAAGCCGACTCTGAGGGAAGGTGGGGGTCCGCCCTGGCCGGTGGACCGCGGGGCCGAAAGTACCTGCCCCACTCGGAGGCTGAGCTGGCAGTGCCTCCGCGGCAGCTGGGCAGCGCCCTCCGTCCGGGCTCGCGCCCCAGCTGCCGCCGACGACAGCGGCTGAGGGAAGTTGGGGTCTGACTAGACGCGTACGGGGCCCCGGACCCCGGCGCCGCGGGGACTCCGGAGGAACCAGCTCCTTGCGTCCCGCCTTCCTGGGATCTCCGCACGGGTGAGTGTTGCTCCATTCCTGAGGTGGGGGTGCTGGGTCCGCGCCCCTCAGAGCTACTGCGCACCCTTATTGCCCCATTCTGAGCTCGGGCTGTCGGGGACTCCTGGCCACCCGCGCCGAGGAGTTCTTTGGCTCCTTTGTTCCATTTTGGATTAGGGGGATTGGAAAGGCTGGCGGGGTGGAGTGTTTTGAGGCCCACAGTAGGTGCATTTGCAGCCTTACAAAAGCCGCGGCAGGGGAACTGGGGTGGGAGGCTCTTGGAGCATTTCGACCGCCCCGGGTGTCTGTCCCTCCTGAAGTTTGATAGGTCGATGGCATGGGTCTCGTTGGGAGCCCCCGCGCCCAGGAGAGCTGGCGCTTTGTCACTTGGTGCGGTTAAGGCGAGGCTCCTTTTTTCCTGTGACAGCCCCAGAGGAGGCTGTGCCGCGCACCGCAGACCGCACCCGCCTTTGCAGAGCCGAGCGACACGGTGTTGTTCCTCTAAGCCTCAGTTCTGGCCTTGTTGTAACGTGGGAGGAAAGCCAAGCCTTTGCTGTGCTTTTAAATTTAATGTTTGTTTCTAAGCCCTCTCTCAAGAGTAGAGTCAGGTTCCAAGGAGCTTCACATGCAGCATGCTTTAGGTTCATTGAACCACCCACTCAAGACTGGCTGAGGCGAAGCAACAGTATATGCAGATTTTCCATTCACAAAAGTCATTTAACCCTCTTTATGAGATACATCTGCGTTGCAGAACGTAACCTAATTTCATTTTATTTAAATGCTTTCTGAAATGATAGGTAACTTGTACTACGTAAACAGATGGGTAAACTAACTGATAATGTAAGTATATATGCATTAAATAAAAAATTTAGTGATGTTTTTGCCTTTCTGCTGCTGGAAGACTTAAATGACGTCTGGATAGTAATACAGTGTCTCCTGCATGGCAGTTAAGTTTTTCCCCAAATTAGTGCTGCTTTTGAAATAATCATTTAAAACAGTTTTTACCTCCCTTAGTATCCTAGAGAGAGCAAGAATTGTGGAGAATTGTGGGTGAATTGATTGTTAAGATTTTGCTAATTTCCTAGGGTTTCATCTAAACTTGCTCATGCTGAGAGGCTATCATCAGTTTCTATGCTTGCTAGAACCTGTTTTGCAGTGAAATTATTAAGATCATGCTAGTTTTATAAAATAGGTTGGAAAAGGAAGAGTAAGGCCATGCAGTTTAAAACTGTTCTCTATGAAAGTACAACTAATTTCAAATATTTGTAACTTTTATTTATTTTTTGATATTAACCATGTATGGAGTGACTATAATATGCCTGTTCAAAGAGCTGAGAAAGGGAATAGATGAAATTTAAGCTACCTTTTGGGTCTTTAATTATGGACATCAAGGTATTGCGGTCACATTCCATGTCAACCGTTTGAACAGCAATACCGTGTACACAGGTGCTTAGAAATGCCTGTTTAATTAAAAATGGCCATGGTTTATTTCTTTTTGATTGGATCATAATAGTTATTGAATCTCTGATCTGTGGAAAGATGCTACTATATTTTCCAGTTAGAATGTTATTGCATTTTAAAGGCAGTCAAATTATGTTTTTTATAACACATTCAGGGTACTTATACATTTGTCAATATTCAGTTTCTTGGTTCATTTAAAAATTGAAAGCCTTAGACTACACTTTGGGGATAAATTTACAATTGTGTATAATGAAGTTATGTTTTAGTTTGTTTTAAGAAAAATGATGAAATTATGAATTTGTAAAATATGCATTACAAAAGAAATTTTATTTTTATTTTTTCAGACAGAGTCTCACTCTGTTTCCCAGGCTGGAGTGCAGTGGTGCAACTTGGCTCACTGCAGCCTCTGCCTTCTGGATTCAAGATATTCTTATGTTTCAGCTTCCTGAGTAGCTGGGATTACAGATGCGTGCCACCATGCCAGGCTAATTTTTGTATTTTTATTAAAGATGGGGTTTCACCATGTTGGCCAGGCTGGTCTCCAACTCCTGGCCTCAAGATCCATCCGCCTCAGCCTCCCAAAGTGCTGGTATTACAGGCATGAGCCACTGCGCCTGGCGGATCTTTCGTTTAAAAGTATGAATTGCAGAATTTTAACCAGTGTTAGTACATTTCAACTTGCTTTGGTTTGTAAATAATCCTTCAAAAGCAGATTTCTTGAATTGAGGCATTAAAGACAAAGAATTGATACAGTACATAGATTTAGTTTTCTGATACTAATTTGGAAAACTTTAATCCTAATAACAATACCTGAAATGTCATGTTGTAATGTTGGTATTATATCGAAAATTAAAAACATTTATAGCAATGTTCTTGGAGCATCAGGCAATTCAAAGAGGACATAGGTCCTGCCTTAATCTTACAAATAATGACCTGCAAATAAGACAAACACAACTTGAATAAAAAAGCCTCTGAGAGGCCAGGCATAGTGGCTCACGCCTGTAATCCCAGCACTTTGGGAGGCCGAGGTGGGCAGATCACCTGAGGTCAGGAGTTCGAGACCTGCCTGGCCAACATGTTGAAACCCTGTCTCCACTAAAAATACAAAAAAATTAACTGGGCGGGGCAGTGCGTACCTGTAATCCCAGCTGCTTGGGAGGCTGAGGCAGCAGAATCACTTGAACCCGGGAGACGGAGGTTGCAATGAACCGAGATCATGCCGCTGCACTCCATCCTGGGAGACAGAGCAAGACTCAGTCTCAAAAAAAAGAAAAGCCTCTGAGAAATATACAATTTTTAATGAAGGTGGCTAGATACAAGGAGATTAGTAGAGGTGCTTGACTGGAACAGTTGTGGCCAAAGTATAGCTTCCTTGTGATGAGACACAGGAAGAGATGTCTAGACTCATGTTGTGTGCATATTTCATGGCAGTATGTGGGAAATCCCTGAGAGATTTTAGATCTGTCTTTCTTCCCACCTTGGTCCCCATCCCTCATATATCCTCACAAAGTCATAAAATTCTCATGCGGAAGGCGTGATAGAAGGAATTTTTCTTCCTGAAAAGTGTTATCAAGCTTGCGAGGGAGAGAGCTATTTTCGGAGAACTTACAGAGAAGAAATCCTAGTCCTAGAGCATCATATTCTTATACCCTGTTATTTTTACCTTTGTTGAAGATCCAGATAGTGTAAATTCTCCATGATAGCAAGGTCTTTGTTTTGCTCACCATTGAATCTCCAAATTCTCAATAGTTAATGAATGAAAAATATCTACTTCCAGATATATGACTGGAGAACAAAAGGAGTATCTGTTAATGTAGTCCAAACTAAATGCAAGTGCGAAATGATAAAGGAAGGATATTAGCTTGGGAGGAGGGGAACAGGTCATTTAATCTGGGAAACTTTCTTGGAGGAGGTGATTCTTGAGTTAGGTTTTGGTGTAGGCTGTGTATCTGAAGGTAAGCGATGTCTAAGCAGGTAGACAACGTGCAGCAAAGCATTTAAGTCAGACTGAATAAATTATGTCAGATAAAGCACAGTGAGTCTTTTTTTGTAACATGAAGAATTTTTCTTCTCCCATCTCTATTTTCACCTCTCCCTAGATAAAAAGATTAACGTGCTTTGCAAGAGCAGAGATTGACAGTGCTTGAGTTTTGGCAGTACGGTGAGGGTCAGAAAATTTGAATTGGTGTTCTGACTGAATCTTATACAAGCATCATTTCCATCGGCAAATCAGTTGGTCTTAGTTTTCTCGTTTGTAAAATCAGGATAATAATCCGTGGTTGCTGGGAGAACAAAATTACGTAATGCATGTGAAAGGGCATACCTCAATATGAATGTGCCTACCTCAGTGTGTCACACATAGGAGGACTTCAGCAAATACAAAATTATTTAAAACGTTTGTTTCCAGATCTTTAAAAAATATTTTGATTCATTTGTCATGAACTCTAATATTTGCTTGACTGATCTAGATGACTCATGGCATTATGTTTAAATTGATCAGAATCCAAATTCTGGATAATTTTCTTTCAGTCAGTTTAATGTTTTCTGATACAAATGAGGCTTAATTGTATTACTGCTTAATGTTAACCACAAGGAATTCTAGAAGCCTCAAATTTTTGAAGCTCAAAGTAAGGGATATGTGTAGCAGAAAATCTGAGCCTTTAAGCTTTTTTTCTCTATATAATTTGTTTTTGAAGAAATTGTCTTTGCTTGTAATGTCATTTATCTATTCATTGTTGTGATAAGGGGTTTTCCAGTTATTAAGAAAAAAATTACCAAAAATATTTTCTGTGTTTTTAGTGATGTGACTATAGGCCATGAAGATCTCTACCTTCCGTGTTTTATTATAAAATTCAGTATTTCTTGAGCAAACGAACAGACATCTGCATTATTTATCTAAGCTTTTTGTGCCAGTAGCTGTTTGTTCATTTATGAATCTCAGAATTTCATTATACTTTGTGAACTCTTTGTAGTGTTTTTGATCCTTAGAGCAGTCTGTCCTTTGTATAATATTTGGAAGAGAATATTATTATAGAAAGACTAAAAGAGTCTTGAGTCTTTTATTATATGAAGACTAAGAGTCATCAAATGATAAGCCAGTTACCTGCTAATTTCCCATTTTCAAGAAGGACTGGAAAAGAGGAAATGGTTTCAGAGCTTGACTTTTTTCAAATAAAAGGAGAAGCTTTTGATTTAGAGTTCTTGAAAACTTGATAAATTCAGAGGGAAATTGTTATAGGTCATATTAATAGCTAATGTGCATCAACTTCTGTATACCAGGTACTGTACTATTCTGGAAGTACTTGACATGTCATCACATTTGATCCTGACAACCACCCCCAATCTGGCTATTTTCTTTTTTTTAAACCTGAGCAACTGACAGATTAAGTAAGTGGTGGAGCCAGGATTTGAACTAAACCTGAGGCACAGAGAAGTTAAGTCCTGCTGAAAGGATTTAAACTTGAGGTTTAACCTGACCTTTGACTTTGGAGCCTATCCTTTTAACCATCATATTATATACTGCATCGTATAATTTATTTGCAGTTGCTCCTCTTGATAGGTCTTGACCTTGTGATCTTCCTGAGTCTGTTTTGGTTGTGTGATTTATAAAATGCACTTTACTTTATAAGAAGATGGAATATAACCTTGATTTTTTTCCCCTCATTTTACTTGTATTTGACTGACATCCTGTTTTAAATCTTAAAACACTTGGGGTAAAGCAAATATTTATTTTATTATTTATGTAGTTGTCATTTTCTTAGTGGGGAATTTCAGAGTAACTGGAAATAAAATAACATAACAATATTTAAAGCTAAGTTGTTATAATTAAAAAATTATTTTAAAGAATAAGGCTGATTCACAGAATTGGTGTTGTTATAATTAAAAAATTGTTTTAAAGAATAAGGCTNCAAGCTGTCTCCTTGTCTGGTCCTCTTAATTTATACGCTTGTCTCCTTTCCTCTCAGTCTAATAGCTCATTTCTTCTCCTCCCCTATTACCCACCATTGTTCCTCCATCACATCACTTGCAATTTCCAGGATGACATATTTTACTTCAGATCATAGCTCATTTAGTCTTTTCTCCTGCTGGTATGCTAATGGCATCTCAAGCTAATCATTAATTTCCACCCTGTGGTTTCAATAATTCCTTCCATGCTAAATGTTGCATAGGAAAATTGTTTTAGGTTTGGCACCTTAACTTCGTCTAAGAAAAAAAATGAACCAGAGAATGCTGTCACTGCCAGAAGCCCCTCTGGTCAATGGAGGCTCTATTGCTAACCTAGTTACGGTTTCTAAAGGGGGTAGAAAAATAAAAGGCACAGGAGTGACTTTAAATCTGCTGCTTTATGTGTGTTTCATCAATGTCTTTTGGAAATAAATAGGAAACATTCAGTAAAATTATTGTTTATGTGACCCTGCAAATAACTATATGTCATGGGGGTATAAAAGATGAAGCATCAAAAGAGATGGAAAAAAAAAAACCCAACAAAATGTTAGTGCTTGAAGCATCTTCTGAGATCAAGTTCAAGCTCTTCATTTTTACAGATGAAAGGACTGAGGTCCGTGGAGCTTAAAATATTTGCCGTGGGTCACATATTCAGTTACATGAGGTTTATTAGCAGGAAATACAGGCCCATGGCTAACTTTAAATTGCAGTGCCTGAGATAAGAGAATAAACAACTAGCTCCAGATTCTTAGCCAAATCCATTTCTCTCTTCCTATCTTGAATTCATTTAGGGCACAGCACATGTATGCTGGATATTCCCCCTAGGCATACATTGTGATTCAGTACAACCTACTCAAGCTCCTTGAACACAGTAACTCCATTACCAAGTAACTACCACTACTGTGACATGGTTTGCCTTTGGAGAATAACCCAGAGAAGAAAAGCAGCAGAATATGAAGGCTGGCTCCAAGTCATTAGGCCAGGGAGTCCTAGAGCACTGGGTCATGGAGTCCAGTCTAGAAGTGGAGATGCAGGCTCTGGGTTCTCTCTCTTTCCTCTTATATTTAGATTATATATTATGTATTTTGATATAATAAGTTTCCTAGTTTTACTATTTCTTTTGATATAATACATTTCCTAGTTTTACTATTTTTTCTCTGTAACTCACTGTTTTTGTCTTTCAAAATGTTGGATACCCACAAATCTTCCTTCCCCACAACATACACACAGACATGAATGTTGCATTTTACGTTACATTTCATATTTAAGTACAGGAAAATAATATACTGATAGAAGCTCTGTGTTAGGTGGGGAAAGAAGATTGTCAACTGGTGGTTTTCTATGCAGAAAGATCGAATAAGCAGATGGTAGACCCATCTGTTTACTTGAAGGACTTCTAAGTAAGAGCATCTATGAATCTTTCCTACTAGGTTTATTCAGAGTCTTCATAGCAGGATCCACCCATCTCATGCTTGGAGTGTATACATTTGGTGCCAGGATTCTAGAAGTTTAATCATGTTCCAGGGGGTTGGAAGTCCTACCATACCATAACCTGAATTTCACTTTTTTTCTTTCTTTTTTTGTGTGCAGTTCTCTCTCATTCTGAAGTGGCCAGTGGCCAGGGTCTGATGCCTCTTTGATTCAATTTTCTCAGTTCCTTGGTAAACAACATACGTTTGGGAATACTTACTGGGATGCATGGAATGAGGAAGCAAACTGGGGATGTATCTATTTCATAGCATACCTTCTTTTGTTGTTTTTTTTTTTTGAGACAGAGCCTCACTCTGTCACACAGGCTGCAGTACAGTGGTGTGATCACGGCTCACTGCAACCTCTGCCTTCTGGTTTCAAGCGATTCTCATGCCTGAGCCTCCTGAGTAGCTGGGATTACAGGTGCCTGCCACCATGCCTGGCTAATTTTTTGTATTTTTAGTAGAGATGGTGTTTCACCATGTTGACCAGGCTGTTCTTGAACTCCTGACGTAAAGTGATCCACCTGTCTTGTCCTCCCAAAGTGTTGTGTTGCGATTATAGGCATGAGCCACCGCGTCTGGCCTTTTTTTTTTTTTTGATACAGGGTCTTGAGCTGTCACCTAGGCTGGAGTGCAGTGACACTACCGTGGCTGACTGCAGCCTCGATCTCCCAGGCTCAAGTGATCCTCCTGTCTCTGCCTCCCAAGTAGCAGGGACTACAGGCGAACACCATCACATATGGCTAATTTCTAAGGTTTTTTTTTTTTTTTTTTTTTTTGGTAGAAACAGGGTCTTACTCCTGACCTCAAATGATTCTCCCACCTTGGTCTCCCAAAGTGCTTGGGATTATAGGTGTGAGCTGCCATGCCAGGCCTATTTAGTGATATTTGAGGGACATAGATCTGTATAGTTGAAATTTATCCTGTTGAGATGACTACTGGTAAGATGATTTTTGCTTTTTGGCTGCCAAATGCCTACATATTAATAGGAAGAGTTTGTCAGATTACATAATTTTTTACAGGGAAGGCTGGGGCCCATGTGGAAATTATGGAATCTGTGTTGGTATATTTTGATGGGATGAAAGTATGGTAGATCTGGAGAGAGAGAAGTAATGAGGTGGGATGCCTTGGATGTGAGGGCACAGGTACATTGTTCAAGTGGAGAGTAGGATGAGGGACTTCTGGAGACTAATTTTGCTTAGTGTGTAATTTTGCACATTGTTATGATTGTAATAACTTGTAAGATCAGCAATTTGGAAGTAAAGAAAAGCAGTGCTGTGCATCATAGTGTGGAGTTTGTAATAGTTCCTAGGCTGTTTTGCAAGATGTAGGTGCTTTACAAATATCCATTGGTAGTAATGGAAGTGTGCTGTCTTATCACCTATTTTAGAAATCTGGAGAGGCAGAATAGCACGAACCCTGGAGCCAGACTGCCAAAGTTCACAACTGGTACAGCCACTTACTAGCCTATTGCCCTGGCCCTATGCTAACTTGGGGTGGCCAAAAGGGAAGAAAATGGTGTATTTAAGCAGAGAGGGGGCCAGAGGTAGTACTCTTGTGAGTTTTCCATGGTTCTTACATGGTCTGAAAGGGACCTGGATGTTCTCACATATGCCTAGTGAAGGAAATAGAAGTTAGTAGAGTGAGAGCCAGCAAACTTGTCATGAGGCTGCTATTGTGAGAGAGGGACCATGTAGTAGACAGAGGTTGTGGGAAGGGCAGATTCATTTCATTGCCCACCAAAAATTGTGCTTGCAACTATTTTTTTTTTTTCTTTTTTTTGAGATGGAGTATCACTCTGTTGCTTAGGCCGGAGTGCAGTAGCAGGATCTTGGCTCATTGCAACCTCCGCCTCCTGGGCTCAAGTGATTCTTGTGCCTTAGCCTTCCGAGTAGCTGGGACTACAGGGATGCGCCACCGTGCCTGGCTAATTTTTTGTATTTTTGGTAGAGATGGAGTTGCACCATGTTGCCCAGGCTGGTCTCAAACTCCTGAGTTCAAGCGATCTGCCCGCCGCAGCCTCCCAAAGTGCTGGCATTACAGGTGTGAGCCACTGTGCCTGCCACGACTGTTTTTCACCAGTGGAATGTGAATAGAAATAAATTTGTTGTCACTTCTGGGTTGAAGTGGCAGAAAAAATAGGTATTCTTTCTTCACTTTCTCTTTTCTAATTCAAGGGCCAGATGCAGAGGCTTAGACTCTTAAGGGATGGTGAAGCCATAAGATTGAAAAGATCTACAGTCCCTAAATTGACCATGTGAAAGAAAGTTGTGTACCAAACAGGAACACCCACAATGGATTGTAATATTAATGAAAAATTTTAATTGTGTGAAAATCTGGGATTTATTTGTTAAGCAGTTAGTGTTGCCTTAAGTATAAGCCAGGGACTGGATAGAGGAGGTAGTCGAGACTGTAATAATATCCGTACCAGCAAGAGCTGAGGTGGATGGGGCCAAGTTAGGAGATCCTCTGGATACTTCTCCAACATATTCATCAGCATGTGCCATTGTGACTCAGTGAGGGCCGATATTCAAACCTTAGAGGCCTGTGAGGATCCCCAGGGCAATCTATGGGTGTGTATTTAGACTAATCGTAATACTTTAGTGTCCATGAAAGCTTTATCTTATGCCCAGTCACCATGATAAGAATGAAGAACAGAGAAAATCTATACAAGTCGGAAGAGTTTTCTTAAAGTAGGGTTTCTTAACTTGACTCTGTTGATATTTTGGGCTGGATAATTCTTTGTTGTGAGTTCCTGTCCTTTGTAGAATGTATAGCAACATCCCTGGCTCTACTAGATGCTAGTGCCATCTCTCTTAATTGTGACAATTAAAAATGTTTCAAGATATTACCAGATGTTCCCTGGGGGCAAGGTCACCCTCAGTAGAGAACTACTGCTTTAAAGATTGAATGTATCTGAAAGAAATAGATTTTAAATGGAAAGAAACTATTATCTTTTTTTTTTTTTTTTTTTTTGAGGCGGGTCCGCTCTGTCGCACCACAACCGGACTGGAGTGCAGTGGCCGATCTGCAGCTCACTGCAACTCCGCCTTCCCAGGTTTACGCCATTTCTCCTGCGTCAGCCTCCCGAGTAGCTGGGATTAAGGCACCCGCCAGCCTCGCAACGGCTGTTTTTGTATTTTTAATAGAGACAGGTGTTTCACCGTGTTAGCCAGGATGTCTCGATCTCCTGACCTCGTATCCACCCACTCTCGGACCCTCCCAAAGTGCTGGGATTACAGGCTTGAGCCACCGCGCCCGGCCTATTATCCTTAATTAAAAAACTTTTTCCCCTTTTAGGGGATAGGTAAGGTTCATGGGGAGCGGTTCATTTCTGTATATCCAATAAAGGGAGCTATGTTGTTTTTATAAAACATCCTAGTTTCTAGTGTGTGTGTGTTTTCCTCTCTCTCTTGATATATTGTATATGTATATATGTTTGTATTATTTTTTGAGCGACACTCTCCTCTTGTCACCCGGGCTGGAGTGCAGAATTTCTGAGCTGAAGGGATCCTCCTGCCTCACCTTCCCCAGTAGCTAGGACTACAGGTGTGTGCCACTGTGGCTGGCTACTTTATTTTTTTGTACAGACAGGGTTTCGCTATTTTGCATGCACTGAATTTGAACTCCTGCCTCCCAAAATGTTGGGATTACAGGCATGAACCCTAGTGCCTAGCCTTAATGTTGATTCACCTTTCTCTTTATCAGCTTTAGAAATTACTTGAATTTTCCATGTATTACCTTATTATTATTTCTTCTAAACTGGTAGCTGTACTTTTTATTGGCTAGACTAAGCCTGACCAGTCCCTGACTGGTGAGCTGCATGCAGCCCAGGACAATTTTGAATGTGGCCCAACACAAATTCACAAACTTTCTTAAAGCATAATGAGATTTTTTTGTTTTTTAAAGCGCATCAGCTATTGTTAGTGTTAGTGTATTTTATGGGTGCTCCAAGACAATTCTTCTTCCAGTGTGGTCCAGGGAAGTCAAATGATTGGACACCCTTGGCCTAGACAAATACATGTTTTTTCCCCTGTTATTTCAGCTGTCATGTCCACAGGTTGTCTCTAAATTATGAAAACCAATAAAAACTGTTGATATTATGACTGTGTATTATTTAATGCTGAGCCAGATAATGTGCTTAGATTATGATTTCTTTTCTGTCCCTGGGCTGCCAGAAGAAACATGTTGATAATATAGACGATAAGTAGATTTTACTTATTTTATCAATTCTGACCATCGAATTAAAAAAAATTTTTTTTTTTTTTAAAAGTTAGATATGACCAAAATCTAACTTTGGACTTTAAAATATTTTGAATAGGACTTCCTGTTTTCTTAGTGTCTTAAATTACCCTCTTTTCTTGTACTATATGCCTCGATCATAGCCTCCCCTACACCCCAGCTCCCCCATACCCCAACTCTTCAGCATACTACCTTTTGTGCTGCATCCTTTATTTATCTGTAGTTGTCTGTAACTCTGCCTCCATTTGGACTCTTTTAGGTCTCTTTTTGTAACTTCCTTTCTCCTTACTCTTGAGTTGGATCCATTCTGTTACACATTTTTTTTTTTCCTTTTTTTGCATCTGCTTGATCGGTTTGTTGGAGTACATCTTCAAGTAACTCTTTGAAAAAGAAGTGTGTATGAGAGGCAAACTTTCCGAATTCTGTGTAAAAAAGTCTTCATTCTATTCTCACAAATGATTGATAATTTGGCTGGGTGCAGTATTGTTAGTTAGAAATAATTTTCCTTTAGAACCCTGAAAGCATTGCTCTGATGTCTTCTAGCATGTAGGGATGGTGATTAGAAGTCATGTATCAACGCCTGTAATCCCAGCACTTTGGGAGGCCGAGGCGGGTGGATCATGAGGTCAAGAGTTTGGGACCAGCCTGGCCAACATAGTGAAACCCTATGTCTACTAAAAATTAGCTGGGCATGGTGGTGGGCGCCTGTAATCCCAGCTGCTCAGGAGGCTGAGGCAGGAGAATCACTTGAACCTGGGAGATGGAGGTTACAGTGAGCTGAGATGGAACTACTGCACTCCAGCCTGGGTGAGACACCGTCTCAAAAAAAAAAAAAAAAAAAAAAAAAAAAAAAAAAAAAAAAATAGTCGTGTATCAGTCTGATTCACTGTCCCTTTAAGGTGATTTGCTCTTTATTCTGTCTGAAAGCTTTTAGAATCCGTTCTTTTGTGTCTTCTACAAAGTCATAATGAGGTGTATAGGTCATTTTTGTTTTGTTCGGCTGTTTATGTAGATACAGTCTGAATCAGATTATTTTTCCAATTCCTGGAAATTCTCTTCTCTGTCTTTAAAAATGTCCTCACTTCATCTTCTTTTTTGCTTTTCAGTGGGCAGTTGCTTTCTGTCTTGATCTTCCTTGTCTCATCTTTTATATTTTGTGTTTCTCTTTGTTCTGTGTTCAGGGGAATTTTTTTCCCCTTTAGTATTTTGGCTGATTTTCCTGGGGGTAATCTGTAAGTTTTGTTCTCTTTTTCTTTTCCTACCATTTTACATTATGTTGTGTTATCATCTTGAGTCTTAAAATGTGTAAATTAGATTTTTTTAAAGATACCTTGTGTCTCCTTGTGTCTATAATTTATCTCCTTTTCTCCTCCGGTCAGTTTTTATGTTTGTTTTTGTAATCATTCTTTTTTCATGCTCAGTTTTACTTATATGCCTGATAATTCTTGGTTGTCCATTCATGGTTAAGAAAGACAGACTAGGTTCCTGGTCACCCTCCCTCCCCTGTTCCTTGGACTGTTTTCCCTATTAGATTTTTTTTTCCTTTGAGTAGGAATTCTGGCCAGAGCACTTTGTGGGGCAAGGTAGTAGAGTAGGATCTGTCTTTTGGCAGATTGTTTTAGGGTAAAAGAGAGAGGAGCTAGCTGCTAGGCTATGTATGGGCCCTTTAAATGATGGATGAGATGTGTTTACTCTGTGCCACACCTCTACTTAGCTTTCCCTAGATAGTGGTTCACTTTATTTAGGGAAAAGCTGACTTGTTTTTTTGCCTGGAGGTAAAATGTCAGTTGTTTAGATGTAGCTTGGAAATAGGGGATGGGAGATATAGCTGTCCCTTATAGTTAGTCCTAAGTAATACTCAGTTCTCTTATTTTTAACCCTACTATTTATTTCCACCCTCTGCTGTACCATTTACATTATAATCATGTTTTCCTGGGGATCTTGTCAGACGTGTTGGTTCCCATCCTTTCCGTGTCACTCTTAAAGGGTATGATGAGGCTGTGACTTTTTCTGCTTGTTATTTCTATCAACCTCATATACTTTAATTTCTCAGAAATTTGTTGGATTTTCTTTCTAGCCTCAATTTTAATTTCTTTACTCTTACAATTTTCTTTCTTTTATGAGTTGTTTTTATTTCAGTGGCATATCTGGAGTAACTGGAGGGAAAGTTTATATTTAGCGCCCCATCTTTTATTAGAAGTCTTCTAGCTTCATAAACAGAAGAAACAGAGCGTATTGAGCTATTTTTTTGTTAATGCAGATTTATTCATAGAAATTATGATGATCATGATACAGTGTTAAAATACACTTATGTCCCTTCGCTATTGATTTGTATAGTTATTTGTGCCTTTATGCCACTTGGTCCTAAAACTTGAACTCTGAATTCTTGCTCGCTTCATAGTTTTTCTGTTTCCCCTTTCATTGTCCTCTACCCCAACTTGCATGTTGTTATGATTATCTTGCCATTTCTTGTTTGCTACTTGGAAACTGAATGAGACTGTTTAGAATTGTGTGTAAAATAGGGATTTTGCTGCAGGGAATGGCATTTTAGCTTTAAACACCTGACCCTTGTGGCATCTTGATTATTTAGAAGCCTTTTGTTCTGTTTCTCGAGTGTATCTAGATGGGTGAGGTGTTACTCTTTTTCATTTACTTCTCTGCCTCACGTGTGATAGCTGCTTTGGTTCGGTAGTTGATATTTTTTCCTCCATTGCTTTTCCTTCTCTTCTGTATTATCTTTGGTACTTTAAATGTTGAGTTTAGATTGCCTAGCAAGTTCATTGGAAGCCTTAATGCTCATTTGTTCCTTTCATTTTCTACTCATAAAAATTTGCTAGCATTGTTTTATTATTTTTTATTGTTTTGTATTTTTTGTTTTTTTGTTCCTAGCATTGTTTTAAACTTGTCTTTTACTTCTTTTCCCAGACTCCTTTTCATAATCTTCAGACTCCATATTGATTGAGCTTAGAATACTATTGTAAATTAACCTGGGTAAATAAATTTAAATATATTCATCTCATTTCCCTCTCTTCTGTGATATTTCTGCATCGGCAGAATGCAAATCTTGTTTAATTCTGCTCTTAATCTTGTTTAATCTTGTTCAGTTCTTCTCTCATAAGATTTTGAAGTTCTTTCTTCTGCAGCTATGGTTTTGACTATTGGAATGTGTGTCTTTTGTAATTGGAGTTATAATTCTCCTGCAATCAGAAGTTTTACACGCCAGATTTAAAATGCTGACTACTTTGAAGTTGAAAATCCAGTCAGAGGGATTGTGGTTTGGAAGGCTTAAATCCCCAAATTTGGCCTGATTATATAAGGTATTATAGAACTTTCATAGTAAATACTGTACTTGTTTGAAATTTAAAGTAGCTTAGAAAATAATTGGCCCCTTTACAGTTTTGTTTTTTTTTTAAATTTGCTCATTGTCCAGGAAATCAAAGTTTTAAATATGTTCTAATGTAGTGGACTGATTACTGATAATTTTGTTACCTTTCTCTATATTCTGTGAAACTAACTTTTGATTTTAGATCAAGAAACTTTTAGAATGAAGTGGTTATATATCTCATGCTTTATTTTTTGCAGGTATTCTAAGCATTTTCCCTCTCAGATATCAGTTGTCATGATTAATTTCTTCTTGACTGATGGAATCCTTTATTCCTTCTATTGTGTTTATAATTTTGATCACTTTTTTTGCTATCCCTGAAATTTTAAATAGAATTTTCAAACATCAGATTGTATACCTTAAATATGTAATTTTTTATATGTCAGTGATACCTTAATAATGCTGCTAGAAAATAGAATCTTCAGCATTATATAGATAATACTTTGAATATTTTAAAATTGGCTCTCATTATTTTCCCAAGAATTTATGATTAGGTTGTAGGAATTTAAAAAAATACCCTGTCATTACCGAGGGAAGATTTCTCTGTAAAACCAGAGATCCGTTTAGGAGGTTGATTGTTTAACATAAATTTAACATGCACTTTAACTAGCAAGATCTTGTTTATTTGGTTATTTTGGAGGAGCTTCTTCGTAATTCATTAATAGAGGTTAATAGTAAATAGTAGAAATTAGCATTTTCTTGACATTTTGATTATGCAGAAAATATAGATGTTTCTTGCTATAAGCAGGGAATTGGTTCCAGGACCCCCCACATAACACAAAATCCGTGCGTAGAAGTCCCATTGTTGGCTCTGCGGAACCTGTGTATTGTAAACGTCAGCTCTCTACGTATGTGGTTTTAACATCTTAACGAATCCAGTGTTTTTAATCCTTGTTTGGCTGAAAAAAATCTGTGTATAAGTGGACCCATGCAGTTCAAACTCTTGTCATTCAAGGGTCAACTCTAAGTTTTTGAAAATATTCACTGAGAATTTTTTCCTTGTCATGTTGATCAGAGTCTTTTAGGAACAGGCCTTCCATATAAGAGTTAGCTCCATAGTTTCTCATTTTTTGGTAGTTATTCTTAATTCACAAATTATGTTGGTTTTCACAGTTCCTGTTTGAATGGCACAGAAAAGTGTAATTAAGCGTCTTGGTTACTTATGTTGTAAATTAGAGATGATGACTCTTCTGGTTGTGGTAATTTATACTTAGAATTCAAAACCCAGAAGCATCTAGACCAGGGTTAGGCACTCAGATACTCATTTTTGTTTCGTGCCCAAGATAGCCATTTTGAGTCTGTATTGAAATATGAAGAAATTGCTTTTGGGATTGAATATCAGTAATAAAATTCTTTGAGACTGTCTTGAATTAACTTTAGATCTTGCATTTCAAGCTTTGATCCTTAGTAATGAACCATCAGCTTAAGTATGGGGATGATTTTTTACTTGTAGAAAACTGGGCAAACCCTTCTGGTTTATTATAACCAGATATCATGCTTAATAAATGAGAAATTCATTCATTTTTTCTAGTATCTTAAATCACAACAGTGTTCATATTTTTCTTAGAAAATAACCTTTTAAGAAAACAGTCAAAATCTACATAGAATCAGGGTAGTTTTAGCTGTAACTGAAAATATCTAACTTTAAAAACAGACATTTAGTATATAGGACTAAATTATTAATATATGGTTGCCAGTATCATATTTGCAAGCATTATCCTTAAGAGGCCTTGAGTTACTCTTGGAGACACCCTTGTCACAATGCGACCTAGTATCACAAGCACTGACTGATTTAGAGAACAGATGCACTGAGAAAATAAACCTGCAAGAAGTATTATCTTTCCTAGTAAGTAACTATATAACCTTGGCAAACCACTTACTCTCTCTGGGTCCTAGTAAAATGGAGAGTTAGGAACCAATGGCCTTTTAGGTTCTTTTGAGAGGCTAAAATTCCAATCAGGTAGTATATTATGTAATACTTATAATAGCTCTGAAATAAATAGGTGGTATTCTAACTGTTTTACAGATGGAATTATTCTTGTTTTTTTTTTAGACTCAGTGTTTAAGTAATATGTTCGGTCATGTTGCTACTAAGGAGCTAAGTGAGAAGTTATACCGTCACCTATTTCACTCTGTAGCTATATGTTCTTTTTAGTATAACATACTGCCACCCAAGCCATGTTGTTTATATTAGACCATCAGATCTTATTCTTAAAACTTGTTACATTTCTTAATCTGAAGTTTATAATAAATGTGCTTTTGCTTTATAGTGTCTGTCATTCAGGAAAATCAGAAGTCAGGTATCAGGCATGTCTATGAGTTGTGCCAAAGTAGAAATATGACCAGTTTTACAATATTATTCTAGAACTTATGTGTCTAAGAGATGGTCAGTGTTTTCAAAGTTATCTTATTTCAATAATATCACTATTGTTCAAGAAACACTTTTGGAATAATGCTTTTGACATTTCTTTACTGTCTTTCACCTTTCTTTTAACCTACGTTCTGTGGTGACAAATTACATCTTTTGAGAATGGATTTGGTATTTGGTATTTGGAAAAGGTGGCAAGTCTTTCTGAACCAAGTCTCACACATACAATTAAGGATCAAAATGAAGAAGGCCATTTTTAGTAAAATAAGCAGTGACCAAAGGGATGAAACTTTTCTTCTTTTATCTTTTATAAGGTAGCTAAGAAAGTGGTTAGAAAAAGAGGAGTTCCAAAATTGTTTTGTGGGATGGCAACTTGAAACTAGTCTCTGAAAGTGACTACTCTGAATGGAGATGACCTTTATTTGTATGTTAATTCTGCTATATTAAGGTTATATCCTGAGTGTTACACCTGTTCTGTTTCCCATGTGTTGGTGCTACTGTGATTTGGGACTGTGCTGTAAAGTGTCGGTGAATGAATTATTCTTCGTATTTTAAAGAAGAACAAAATCTATAGAACAATATTTACATAGATTTGAATAATAATTTAATTCTGGTTTATATGAATATTTATTATGTAATTTGTGGTTATCCCTGGCTAGGTTTAATTCTGGGCAGCTACCCTATCAGAGTATACTCTTTGATGCAGACTTACATGTAAGTTAAACTTTTTGCAAATAATTATCTTAGCTTATTTAATTATTAGTTGTATTAATAGTTATTATGTAGTTTGTGGTTATCCAGGGCTAGGTTTAATTCCAGGCAGCTACCCCTTTGGAGTGCATTCTTTGATGCAGGCTTATATCTAAGTTAAATTTTTTTGCAAAAATTATCTTAGCATTGTATGTGACTGAGTAGCTTTTGGATATCAGTGCTATACCTGGTGTAGGTAATAAACTTGTATGGGGAGTGGTAGAAAATCGACAGTAAACTCCTAATTGCACATTTCACTATGTAATTACCATTGAGGGAAGTGCCGAGAGGAAGAAATATATATATATATTGTATATATATATAACATATTTATATATCTTGTTTCAGAGGAGCTTGTGATAGGGAGATTTCATTTTCTATTTTGAAGGTATTATTTTTCTTGTTTAACTCCCAAATGGTGGACTTTAATGGAGTGTCCTCATTTGTAAAATTAAAGGACACTGAAAATGCCTCTAGGACCTTTTTAATAATACTTTCCCCTTTGAGGTACCAGAATAATTTAATGTTACAAGACCATTAATTCAATAGATTTCAGTGCAAGTTACTGTGTAAGTGGCTGAAAATTCAGTAGGAGCTTGGCATATGTGCTCGCTGACCTCTTCGAGCGTTTGTGTGGAGAGTGGTAGAAAATCGACAGTAAACTCCTAATTGCACAATTCACTATGTAATTCCCATTGTGGGAAATGCTGAGAGGAAGAAATATAGGGCAATATAAAAATGTGCTGACCTAGTGGGGGAGGGGAGCCAAAGAAGATGATCTGAGGGAGAAAAGAATATTTCTCACAGAACATCTTGTTTAAAGATTTTAGAAGATCAAGGAAATTGGCCTTTGCTAGGAACTGAAAGAGTTCACTGTGACTGGAGTGTTTTAAAAAATATGAGAAAGATAACATTGTGGTATAGGAGGTAGGGACTGGATCATGTGAGGCCTGAGACCATGTTAAAGATTTTGCTTTTTGTCTTCAAATCTCTTGAAAACTATTAGGGGATTTTAAACAAAGGAATGAAATGGTCAGGTTTGGATTGACCTCTCTGGATGCTAAGTGAATAGTGGTTTGGAGGGTGATGAGGGTAGATGCTGGGAGACAGTGTATCTATGATTCATCCAAGGGGAGAATCCTGTAGGCCAGTGGTTCTAAAAGTACATCACTTGGGAACTTACTAGAAATGCAGATTATTGGACTCTACCCCAGACCTATAGAATCAGACACTTTGGGGGTGGGTCTCAGAAATCTGTTTTGGAACAAGCCCTCTAGATGATTGTGATGCATCCTAAAGTTTTTAAAACTCTGTAGATCATTAAGTATATGGTTTTTGAATGCAAGAGAAAGTTCTAGACTGGTGATATGGACAGTACCTGCACTGAAGGTGGTAGTGGAGAGTGTGAGGAAGAGAAGCATCTCTACTAGAATGAAACCCTGAGGTAGAGGGGGAGCTAGTGAAAGAGTCAAAGAATTGGTTAAAGAGACAGAAGAACTAAAAGTTCAGGAGAGTCTTTAAAGGGAGGGAGTGGCGAAGTAAGCATTATGCTTTATTTTTTTATGTTTATTTTTATTTTCTGAGATGGAGTTTTCCTCTTGTTGCCCACGCTGGAGTGCAATGGCATGATCTCGGCTCACCACAACCTCTGCCTCCTGGGTTCAAGCGATTCTCCTGCCTCAGCCTCCCGTGTAGCTGGGATTACAGGCATGTGCCACTAAGCCTGGCTAATTTTGTATTTTTAGTAGAGACGGGGTTTCTCCATGTTGGCCAGGCAGGTCTTGAACTCCCGACCTCAGGTGATCTGCCCGCCTCGGCCTCCCAAAGTGCTGGGATATTATAGGTGTGAGCCACCGTGCCTGGCCTATTTTTATTTTTTTTTATTTTTTGAGACAGAGTCTTGCCATGTCGCCCAGGCTAGAGTGCAGTGGCATGATCTCAGCTCACTGCAACCTCTGCCTCCCGGGTTCAAACAATTCTCCCTGCCTCAGCCTCTCTAATAGCTGGGATTACAGGCACTTGCCACCAAGCCTGGCTAATTTTTGTATTTTTAGTAGAGACAGGGTTTCGCCATGTTGGCCAGGTTTGTCTTGAACTCCTGACTTCAGGTGACCTGCCTGCCTCTACCTCCCAAAGTGCTGGGATTACAGGTGTGAGCCACCTCAACTGGCCTATGCCCTATTTTTAATGTGATAAAAACTGTTGAAGCAGTATGCATTTACATCTAAATAATTTTTGTTTATTATTATTATTTTTTGAGACAGTCTTGCTCTGTGTCACCCAGGCTGGAGTGCAGTGGCACAATGTCGACTCACTGCAACCTCTGCCTCCTGGGTTCAAGCGATTCTCGTGCCTCAGCCTCTTGAGTAGCCTGGATTACACATGTGCACCACCACACCCAGCAAATTTTTGTGTTTTTATTGGAGATGAGGTTCACAATATTGACCAGGTTGGTCTCAAACTCCTGGCCTCATATGATCCACCTGCCTTGGCCTCCTAAAGTGCTGGGATTACAGACATGAGCCACTGCGACTGACCACGTCAAAATAATTTTTAAATTGCAAATATCTATTACAAATACTTTCTATTGCTACTGTAGAATTACTATTATGGTGTAAGGAATTGTGCCATCTTCTTGCGTTATGTGTCTTGAGAGAAGCTGGGGCACTAGGGATAGTAGCCGTTGGTATGAAAGATCAGGAGCTGTGCTCTTTACTCTTTGGTCTACCCTGAGATTATTTGCTATGCTGTTTTTTTTTCTGTTACTATTATGTATCTAAAGGAAAAATGTTTTTAAATGCATTTCATAACTCAGACTTACTTTTCTTAATTAACTTGTTAGAAGAATTCTAACATGTTAAGGTTTTGTTCTTCTTAAGGGAAGACCACATTTGATGTGAAAAGTAATTTCAAGGTTAATCTCATTTACTAAATAATATATTTGGAGTTGTGTGCATGTGTGTGTGTGAGAGAGAGAGAGAGACACTTAAGCCATTTTGGGATAATTTTCTGTGTGAAATGTGTTTGCTTGCCTTAAGTTTTTTTTTTTTTTTTTTTTAAAGAAAAATACAATTATTATATCAATGTGTGCTCAATATAAATTCTAGCAACTATAAAAACTCATTAAGTTGGCTTCTGTTGCCACAACTTTATGTCTGAAATAGCCCACTTTGTTAGCAGTTTGGTGTTATTCTTCTAGATTTCTCTCTCTGTGCGCGCGCGCGCACACACACACACACACACACACACACACACAGAGACTATATATTTTTTTAAAACAGAACTGTTACTTTATTGTAATGCTGTATTGCAGTTTTTCTACCAATCAATACATCTTAAATCTAAAAGTCAGATTCCTAATAATTCCTCCCATTGATTGTGTGTATTTTATTCTTAGAACATTAGACTCAAGAGACCTTGGTTCTGGTCTCTTGCCCAGGGATCTTGGACAAGTAGTCACTTAACCCCTCTGTGTTCATTTCGTGATCTCTAAAATTTATGTTTATTGAGAGGTTGACTTGAAGTGTCTTGATAGCTCTAAAATGCTGTTAAGGAATACCAGGATTTCAAAGGGCAGAGGTTTTCTAGAATTTTATATGAAGAGTAATGATCTCAATCTAGCTGTGAACACTTAAGGGGTAAGCTTTGCCAAGTTAAAAACACAATGATCGGGGGAGGAAGGATGTTAGAAACAACATTCAAAAAGATGATTTCTTATTTACTGGTATACTTAGCAGGCATGCTTGCTGCTTTTAAGATAACAATGACCTAAAAAAAGAAGCTTCCTTGAAGCTGATTGTTTTCTGACTGAAAATCCAGACTACTTTTTTAGGGGATGTGGGATGTCTATGGGTCTATGTTTGGTTGTACCCATTGACTGCTCATGGGAAGTTAAGACAAATGGGACTTATGGCCTGCTCAGCATTCTTTGAGGGATTGTGCTATCTTCTTGCATAAGTGTCGTAGAAAAGCCGCAGCACTAGGGATAGTAGCCATTGGTATGAGACCAGGAGCTGTGCTCTTCACTCTTTGGCTTTTTATTGTGAGATTATTTGCTAAGTAAAGTTTTCTTGAGAAAACTTAGGAGGGAAAAGCAGTCTTTAAAGAGTTTTTGGGTAAAGGTGTTGATTTTTTGAATTAGCATTGCTGCATTATTAATATTATGTTGATTGAAAGATGGCTTTTGTTTTCTTGCTTTCAGTGTCTTAAGTTGCTGATGTTGTTTCCTTTTAGTTTTTCATTTGTATATCCTTTTATTTTATCTGTTTTGTCTTTGTCCATAGTCTTCTTAGTACACTGACATTTTATACACTCTTATTCTTAAACTTCGGCATTTATTTTTCTAATATTTTCTTGTTACCTTTACGTATGTTTAAATTTCTTTGCCCTTTTGACTTTTGCTTAAACACTTAAAATTTTTTCTTATTTTTTCTGCATAGGGTTTTATTAAAGCAGAGACACAAGTGTAAAGAAGAATATTGGGAAAATGAATGACTCCAACAGTGACTTCCCTAGGCAGAGCTTTAATTTAAATTTACTTTTTAAAAAATTGGTATCTGTCTTTTTTTTCTCTCTGTGTGGCTGTTGGGTGGCATGGTTCTAAGGTAGGTGGTTCAAAATATAATTCCTACCCTCAGTAAGAGAGTCAGGATACTTACCCAGTTATTTAATAGTAGGCTCTTAGGACTTCTCATTCCTTTTTTATTCCTTTAAATTTTGGACTTCATCCTCAAAGTTCTAATCTTTTTTCTTTTTTTCCTTTTTTTTGAGATGGAGTCTCAGTGTGTCACCCAGGCTGGAGTGCAGTGGTGTGATCTTGGCTCACTACAGCCTCTGCCTCCCAGGTTCAGCCTCCTGCCTCAGCCTCCCGAGTAGCTGGGACTACAGACATGTGCCACCACAGCCGGCTAACGTTTGTATTTTTAGTAGAGATAGGGTTTTACCATGTTGGCCAGGCTGGTCTCAAACTCCTGACCTCTAGTGATCTGCCCACCTTGGCCTCCCAAAGTGCTGGGATTACAGGCGTGAGCCACTGCACTGGGCCTCAAAGTTCTGAATAATATAGATGTCCCATAGACAAACTTCTTACCTTTAAATAAGTTTATTTACAATGATAAAGCCTTTGAACTATACTTAAAGGGCTTGCTTTCATGTTGCCTGTCATCCCGTTAATCATTGTTACAGGTGTTTGATTTAAAATATTTCATAATCCTCATTTAAAAATAATAATCTATAGGTGTGTCACATTCCTAAAATCTCCTTTCAACAAAAAAAAAAACAAAAGTTAGTGACAGGTCTTGACTAGTGTTTTATTGCTAATCTTATTATTAAGAAGTTTTTTCCAATTTGTGTTTCTTAAAATAGGAACAAATACACACTTTTAAAAGTGAATATATAGTTAGTGGTTTAAAAGTATTTAATAGTATAAAATACTATCATGAAAAGGAAAATTGTTCATGATTCTGAACAATATAACATCACATTTTTATGTGTTTGTAAATATTTTAGTGACTACATTCATGTATAATATATGGGTTCAAAAAGCAAAAGTCATTAAGGTTGTTCTTTAGCCTCTACATTCTCTACTCTGAGTCAGGGTCTCTAATTGGTATGGCCTTAATGTAGATGGAGCAGATAAAACCTTGTTAGTTAGCTGACTGTCACTATATAACAGCCTTTCTCAATAAAGAGACTTAAATTGATTTGATTCTGTAGCTTTGTTGTCCTCAGCAAACTCCATTGCTGCTGCTGCGTTTAAAGGTCAGTATTATTGTCCCTTATTTATTTAATTTTATTTATTTATTTTTTAGAGACGGAGTCTTGCTCTGTTGCCGAGGCTGGAGTGCAGTGGCACGATCTCAGCTCACTGCAACCTCCACTTCCTGGGACCAAGTGATTCTCCTGCCTCAGCCTCCCGAGTAGCTGGGACTACAGGTGCCCGCCACCATGCCCAGCTAATTTTTCTGTTTTCAGTGGAGATGGGGTTTTACCATGTTGACCAGGCTGGTCTTAAACTCCTGACCTTAAGTTATCCACCTGCCTCAGCCTCCCAAAGTGTTGGAATTACAGGCGTGAGCCACCGCACCTGGCCTGTTGTCCTTTAATATTTTATTTCTCATTGTGAATCTCTCTCATTGTACATTTCTGTACATTTCTCTCATTCAGAGAACTTAATTTGCTCAAGTTATTACTATAAGATAGCTATTATCTTAGTTATCTCTTCCCAGAGATAAGACATTGAAAATAATACTTTTCTGTTCTGTGTATGAAACACTGTTGTATATGCAAAATCTTAAGATTTAAGTCAGTTTGCACATCATAACAATGGTAACCCTGCATTCTTTAATTAAACATGTTTAAATGTTTAAATGTATAAATGTAAAAACAGTTTAAAATTATAAATGCCCAGGAATCTTGGTCTTGGTCACATTATGCCTGTTGAAATACAATTTTAGTGTTCTGATACCTTTTAAGTAGTATGCTATGAAATAATTCTTGTTGTAGCTGATTAGTTATTTGGGCAGATTTTCTTGTATCTTATTTTCCAAATACCAGTCATTTATAGAAATCAGACTTTGCAAAATGTAAAGGCTTTCATAGTTTCAGAAGCACAGGGACAGCTGTGCAGCAAGTCCATATGTTGCTTAGCTGTAATTATATTTTAATAATTATAATTATTTTTTTCTTTTGGGAAGAACTGTGGCTAACCTCCAAGAGACTGAAGCTGGTAATTGTAAGCGTTCTCATTTTTTAAGTACAAAGATAGAACTTTTTATTTTTCTCTGTTTTAAACGGTTGAATATATTTATCGTGTATCATAGCATCCCCTGGAAGTTGCATTTCTGGGTCCTACTGTAACATTTAAATGAATGCTTGCGTCAGATGGGAAGATTACTCTTTTTTTTTTTTTTTTTCTGATACTCCCATATATGGATTTGCTGCCACAGGCATGCTAATTTTGCCATCTCCTGCATATGACTTGCTCTTTTCCACCTCCGTTCTTCTGCACGGTACGATTCCCTCCACCTGTAGGTCTCTCTTTCCTTTCTACCCATTTCCTTTTCTCTTTTCAAAAGTGGCATCTTAAGATAATTTCCTCTAGAAATTCTTTCAGGATTTATTCCATGTAACTTTTACTTATTTTCTTTGCTTCACCTTAACACTTACCATGGGTAGATACACATTCAACTAATATGAATTGTGTTGCTGTAATTTACCAACATACATAATGTTAAGTAGTACAGTGATAAGATTAACTGTCTCATCTATTTTTCACAGCTATCCTGTGAGTTATTCCCATTTTACAGGCAAAATTAAACAAATTATCTCGGTTACACTCTTAGTTTTAG
This sequence comes from Rhinopithecus bieti, assembly GCF_001698545.2. Lineage (NCBI taxonomy): Eukaryota > Metazoa > Chordata > Mammalia > Primates > Cercopithecidae > Rhinopithecus > Rhinopithecus bieti. The sequence continues at coordinate 2,904,147 of NW_016805433.1, forward strand.
TTGTGCTAGATTTTTTGTTGTTGTTGTTATTTTTAGTATTTAGTATTTAGTATTTTTAGTATTTAGTATTGGGTATTTTTAGTTTCACCATGTTGGCCAGGCACGTCTCTAACTCTTGACCTCAGGTGATCTGCCCGTCTCGGCCTCCCAAAGTGCTAGGATTACAGGTGTGAGCCACTGCGCCTGGCCTAGTTGTGCTAGATTTTTAACGTTTTTTCCGATTTTAAATATTGCTACTTAAACAGTATCATTTTGACTTTCTCTACTTCTGTAGTCTTTCCTGCTTTCCACCTCTTACCCCACCAATATCACTTAAAAAAATGCTAAAAAAAACCCAAACTACTTTATTCAAGTATAATTTACACCTGAATAAAATGAACCCATTTTAAGTACATAGTTCGATTCATTTTGACAAATGTATACGCTCATGTTACTGCTACCACAATTTAGATACAGAACTTTCCATCAGTCCCCAAAATTCTTTTGTGCCCCTTGAACTTAATTTTTCCCTTTCCTATTCTATGTCAGACAATGACTGATTCAGGTTCTGTTACTGTGGATTGCTTTTGTCTGTTCTAGGATTTCATATGAACGGAATCATAGAGTGTGTACTCTTTTCTGGTTTATTTTGCCCTGCATATTTTTGATATTATTCCTTTTTATTTTGGAATAGTATTCCATGGCATAGGAATATTACTACAGTATTGTAATGAATGTCCAATTTGCTTATCCATTCACCTTTTGGTAGACATTTGACTTGTTTGTAATTTTCAGTTATTGTAAATGAAGCTACTATGAACCTCCATGTACAAATTTTTGAGTGGACATGTTTCCATTTTTCTTTGGTAAATATTTAAGAATAGCCATACCATTTTGCATCTCACCAGCAATATATGAGAGTTCCAGTTGCTCCCCTTCTCATCAACACTTACATTTTCAGTTACAAAAATTTAATTAACATTCTAGTGGTTGTGTAGTAGTATCTCATTGTGGTTTTTCATTTGCATTTCACTGGTGACCGTGGTAGTAAGCATCTTTTCTTGGATTTATTAGCCATTTGTATTTTTTTAATAAATTGTTTAAATCTTTTATTCATTAAAAAATTGTTTTCTTATTGATTTTAAGGTTTTTTATATAGTCAGAATCTGAGTCATTTGTCTAATATATGTGTTGTGCATATTTTCTAACAGTTTATGTCTTGCCTTTTAAAATTAAACTTTTAAAGGGAAGTAATTTAATTTTTTGAAATTTAGCATATCTGCATTTTCTTTCATGGTTTGTATTTTTTGCATATCAATAATTTTTTGTCTACAAATTTTATTTTCCCATTTTATTCTAGAAGTTTTATAATGTTGGCTTTTGTATTTACATTTGTGATTCATTTTGAGTTAATTTTGTTTAGTATAAAACCAGGCTGCTGTGGTTGTTTTGTTGTTTTAATGACCATCTAGTTTTACTGACAGTATTTGCTTTTTCCCAATGGGTTTCCTTGGCACTTTTGTTGAAAATTAATTGACTCTGTTTATGGATCCATTTCTAGACTCCTATTCTATTGATATATGTGTGGTATGCTAGTACCACATTATTTTGGTTATTTTTGTACGTTTTGAAGGTAGTGTAAATCTTCCAACCCAACATCATCTCGGAAAGAGTAAAAAAAACTTTGCATAGTTTACTCTCTTGACCTCATTGGTTGTGTGTATGTGTTGCTAATTTTTGTTTTTCATTGTTTCTTTTTGTGAGTTTCTGCTTTCCAAGATGTTGCCACCACCAGGGACTTTCTGCTTGTTATTTTCCAATGCAGATATTGTATATACTAAGGAAGAAGCAAAGTACTTTCAGCTGGTCAGAAGGAATTAGACAGCAATTGGTATTCTTCTTTAGCCCGTTATTGGTAGTAAGCAACTCTAGATGCCAATAGTATATGATTTTTGAGAAGGTCAGTAAATTGGGATTGCAGCAACAAAAGTGTGTACCAGAAGCCCAGTGTTTAAATATCAAGTCTGATACTTGACAGGAAATGAAATTGTAACACTTTTCAATTTAAAATTGTGTTTCTTTTCCTTCTTCTCCCATTCTTTAACAGAAACATTCCTATCCTTGCCTGAAGCAGTCTTTTGCAGGAACATTTGAGGTACTGTAATGGCAGTTGCCAAACTAGTGTGTGCTAACTGGGAACTTGTTGAATTGAAGAAAATGTTAGATAAAATTACATTTAATTTTGTTTCTAACTACATATAAATGGACATTTTAAAATCTCATTAATGAATACAGTTCTTGGTTTCAAAATAGCACTCAGGTATTTTCCCTTCTCAAACCACTTTACAGTAAAATATTAGGAGAAAAGGTAAAATGTAACATTCAATTATAATATTGATTGCATATGAGTGTTTTATTTCATGTGTATTTTTGGTCTTTCCAATTAAATTGTGTGCTTTCCTAGATAAGGATTTTATCTTCTGTTTATTTTGCCTCATTTCTCACATAATGGAAATGACGATGGATGTTGGTTATGCGCTGGAATTAACTTGTTTTGGTGAATAGTAAGTCCCAGGCCATAGTAGGAATATAGATGTATTTTTTTTCCTACTGAAATCACATTTCTTCTTTGAAAGACATTTCTAATCTTTGCGCTTAATACAGCTTAGAATTTCGGATAATTGATAGGTAGTGAGGTGGATTTGAGGGTAATAGTCTCATTTGAGCGGTTGAGTTTCCCCCCTTTAAGTTGTTGATATAGACTGATTGTGGTCAAGTGCTTTCGGAGGGCTGGTCATCACTTGTTTGTGTCTACACCTGTATTTGCCTCATAAAGACTTCAGTGGATTGCAAGATCAGTCAGACAAATAGAAATATCAGCCAGCTGCTCAAATAGATATTTTCAGAAATGTTTTTCTTCTTAGTCCTAATCATGTAGTTTACCACAAATCCTTCGTTTGATAGTGGGTAAGAAGAAATGAAGCAGGAGCTCCAGAGAAGGCACCTTGAGTAGTAGGATCCAAATGAAAATTGAACAAGAGATTTCTGAGTAAACATTTTTTTCTCCTATGATTATTACCAAAACCTGGACTTAAAAAAAACCTGGACTTGGATATGCTTATAGGATAGGTCTTATGTAATGCAGTTAAAAAACCTAGCAAGAAACACATAAATGAATACTATGCTATTGTATTTTTTTCTTATGGTAGGATATATGGTGTTTTAAAATATTCTAGGTCTGACATTGATTTCACTTTTGTAGATGCATTTAAAAATATTTTGAAGTTAATTTTTATTTTATTTCCTTATTCAAAGGTAGACTATTTTAGTTACAAATGTCTGAAATAGTATCTATATCCCCCCCCCCCAAAATTTTTAAAAAGGTTTTTTGCTCAAGTAAGAGAAAGCTTTGGGTAACTTAAATGATCTTACTAGGATGATAGGTCATTTTCTTCAAGGATGAAGAATGGAGTTTTTAGAAATAATAGACATTTGAACAGCTTTAGGGATATAGAGAGCAGACAAGAACAATCTTTGTGGAGCCCCCATTAGGATAGTTTTTTTGTGATGTTTTTCATTCACATGATTCACTCTGGTCATGATTCACATTTCTCACGAGGAGAGAGGAGAGAGAGAAGATACAGACTGATTGGTCTGGCTCCGGTTTTTTTTTGTCCACTCTTTTTGCTAGGACGAAGCCGTGGAGTACCACAGATTGCATATGGTTGGAGGGGGATGTCCTTTTTCCCCAAAAGGAAGATCAAGGTGGATGTTATCAGAGGAAGGGGAAAATGGGTCTGGACAGGTTAAAACAAAATCCAATACTGCTAATAGTGTCTATGTGGATATAACTTTTAAAATATCTTATAATACATATTTAACTTCATTGAACCCAAGCCTTTCAGGCCTTTATAGGATTTTTGCCATGATCATAATACCATATAAAGCATTCCCCCATTGTATTCATTATTAATTACTTCGTAGATTCAGTGTGTGATGAAGGGAGATGATTTTATGATTTTTACAAATATAAAGTGAAATAATCTAGTTTTTGTATGTTTAAGCAACATCAACATAATTTTGCTTAAAATAGATTAATTTATAGTGATTTTTTTCACTGTGGTGTTTTCTATAAATATATTAAGTTGACTTTTCATTTCTGATACACCTGTTTAAATGGGGTGATATCAGAGAAGTTAGAATGTTTTTCAGCTTAAGGAGCACAGGTTTTTTTTACTCTTCTTAGAGAGGATAGTCCCTCAGATACGCAGTCCACAACCAGAAAAATTTTTGTTTAGAAAAAAAAATTTAAGGATAGATTTTCGTTTTCTGTGTTTTTTTGCCTTTTTTCTTCTTTTCTTCTTTTTTTTTTTTTTTTTTTTGAGGCAGCGTCTTGCTTTGTTCGGTCCAGGCTGCAGTGCAGTGGCGCCATCTGGCTCACTGCAGCTCCGCTCCTGGATTTCACGCCATTCTCCTGCCCTCAGCCTCCCAAGTAGCTGGGACTACCAGGCGCCCGCCACCTTGCTCTGGGTAATTTTTGTATATTTAATAGGACGGGTTTCACCTGTGTTAGCAGGATGGTCTCTATCTCCTGACCTTGGTGATCGCCTGCTCACCCCCCAAAGTGGTGGATTATAGGCGTGGAGCCACCACGCCGGCCTTTTGGTTAATTTTTTTTTTTTTAGTGCCCGTACCAATTACTATACCTTCAAACTGAACATTACTGTACCTTCAAGATACTGGATTTGTTAAGTTTTACTACAAGGCCTGTTAATTCAGTTATCCTCCCCCCCCCACCCATGTTGAAAGGCTTCAATTGTTTCCTGTTTGTGTATTACACAATACTCTTCACATATGTCACAATTTGCATACATCTTATTAATATTTCTCTCTCCTATTCTCCGTTTCTTAAAAATCCATGTGGGTTTGCAAAAAGGTGCCTGGTAGAAATGTACCAAGCCATTGGCTGAAGGGGATAGTTTTTATAACCTAGTTGTACCTAACTTGAATGATGAGGGAACTTTATTACCATTGAATTACTGAAAGTCACATTTAGATTGCTGATCTGTTGGAAGCTAACTACGAAAAGGAGAATGGTGTCACTTAAGTAACACAACTTGTTTTTCTTTGTGCTTGTTTTTATGATACTAATTGAGTGATAAAAGGTAGATACAATGACTTTAAAATCACTTCTGGCCGGGCGGCAAGTGGCCCACGGCCTGGTGTCCCAGCACTTTGGGGCCCGAGGCGGTTGCGGATCACGAGAGGGCAGGAGATCGAGACCATCCTGGCGACACGGGTGAAACCCCGTCTTCTACTAAAAAATACAAAAAACTAGCCGGGGCGAAGGTGGCGGGCGGCCTGTAGTCCAGCTACTTCGGGGCTGGAGGCAGGAGAATGGCGTAAACCCGGGAGGCGGAGTTTGCAGTGAGCTGAGGATCCGGCCACTGCACTCCAGGCCTGGGCAACAGAGTGAGGCTCTGTCTCCAAAAAAAAAAAAAAAAAAAAAAAAAAAAAAAAAATCACTTCTGATGGTTTTATAAGGCAATTTTCCCTGTTCTTGCTCACTCTTCTCTCTCCTGCCACCATGTGAAGAAGGTCCTTGCTTCCCGTTTGCCCCTAGCCATGATTGTAAGTTTCCTGAGACCTCCTCAGCCCTGTGGAACTGTGAGTCAGTTAAAACTCTTTTCTTTATAAATCACCCAGTCTCGGGCAGTTCTTTATAGCAGTGTGAGAAAAAACTAATACAATGGTACTGTAACATTTAATAAAAATAATAGTGATGGCAATTTATTATGTATATAGTTGGGTTCATTTATGTAGTTCATTGATGAGAACTTACATTGTTTCTGGAGGTGGAAAATCTTCAGCCTAATACTCCTTTGTTATGTCTTCCGGGAAGTGAATTAAGCCTTCATGCCTTTATTGCTTTATTATACTGTAAAGAATCTGTTTGCTTGATGATAAAGTTAGCTCCTCATCTCTGCCAGTCCGCAATTCTTAATTGTTTAAGGAGCACCTACTGTGATAGGCACCAACTGTGGTAGGCACTCTTCTAGGTATTGGGAATACCTCACTGAACAAAACAAACTACTTATCATGGAGCACTTCTATTTGTTGATATAATATACTGTACTTATATTTGGGGATATAGACAAACACATGTGTATGTCAGGTGTTAAGTGTCTTGGAGAGAAAAGTAGTTGGTAAAAAGGTGAATAAAAGGATGGGAGGAGGCAAGTTGCTATTTTGCTATTTGTAGCTAGGATGGTCAGGGAAGATCTATTTGATAAAACGGCATTTAAACAAATAAACCTGGAAGAAGTGAGAGAGTGAACCTGAAGGAAGAGTGTTTTAGGCAAAGAACAGCAGATACAAAAACCTTATGGAGGCTGGGTGTGGTGGCTCACAGCTGTAATCCTAGCACTTTGGATGGCTGAGGAGGGAGGATTGCTTGAGGCCAGGAATTCAAAACTAGCCTTGGCAACATAGTGAGACTTCTCTACAAAAAAAAAAAAAAAAAAAAATTAGCCAGGACTGGTGGCACACACCTATAGTTCTTACTACTTGAGAGGCTGAGCAAGGCTGAGGATCCCTTGTTTCCAAGAGTTTGAGATTATAGTGAACTATGATCTTGCCACTGCACTCCTGCCTGGGCAACAGAATGAGACCCTGTGTCTAAAAAGAAAAGAAAAGGAAAAAAAAATATGGAAATCTGCTTGACATGTTAAAGGAATATCATATCATAGAGGCTCTTGGGGATGGTGCAGAATGAGCAGTCAGCATATTACTTCACCACTCTGTGCTTTCGTGTTTTCATTTTGAAAATGGGGCTATAGTGAAAAATTACTTGCTTTATAGGGTTTATATGATAACTACATGATATAATAATGCATTTAAAGCAACTAGTAATGTGTCTTCGAATATAAAGTGGATCATGTTCCTGCCTTGCACAGGCTTTTCGTTGGTTTCCTCTTTCACAGTGAATAAAATCCAGACTCTACTGTCTCTGGAGCCTTATCTCGGATAGTTCTCCTCGTTGTTTACTATACTTGAGCCATGCTGAGCTTTGAATAATGAGCCTATTCTCATCTCGAGTCTTCTTCCCCATCAGCTTCTTCAGTTCTTCACAGAAAGAGTTTCAATAATGTATTCAGATATAGATCTGTTGTTTTAATAGAAAGCCAAATGAACAGCGGCCTAAATAAGTTTTTTTTTTTTTTTTTTTTTTTTTTTTTTTTTTTTTTTTTTTTTTTTTGTAGCAGGTAGGTAATCCAGAGCTGGGATGACACTGGTATTCTAAGGCAAGTACAAATGGTTAGTTACTTCATGGTTTAGAGGCTGAAAAGGTTTCAGCTGGGTTTCTTAATCTGTCATACCTTCTAAGCTTTGATTAGGTTTCTACAAATCCACTACCCAACTGATTTGTTTTTGGAAGGGGATGGTAACAAGTGCCCAAGAAGGGAGAAATAGCAAGGATTCCAGTTTTCTTAAATTTATTTTTCTGAAGCTTCAGCATTGTCTTGTATTTTCCTTATAGTATGCACCTTAATATCCTAGTTCAGTTTCTGATTGTTCGTTCATAACGCTTTAAAAAATTGTTGTTCCTAGGCAGAAACCCTTAGTATAAGAAACAGCTTAGAATCCTTAATGTTTCTCACATTTGAAATTCATAATGGTATTTTAGCTTTGGCATAGTTAAAAAAAAACTAAGATTGAAATGAAGTAGTGACATAATAACTTCTTACTGCTTTTTCAGAGGTAGACCACACTACCCCTGTTTTGGACTTTGGTCTCCTTAGTTCATTCTGGCATAAGATTGTGTTATAGCTTGAGAGGAGGTTGGAAGAAGTGAAAAATGTGGTGGAATTTTAAAGTTGCTATACTTTACTTATTTTTATTTTTTTTGAGACAGGGTCTCCCTCTGTTGCCCAGGCTGGAGTGTAGTGGCACCTTTATAGCTCATCGCAACCTCTGTCTTCTGGGCTCAAGTGATCGTCCCACCTCAGCCTTCCCTAGTAGCTATCTATATCTATAGCTGTAGCTATATCGTTGTGTGTGTGTGTGTGTGTGTGTGTGTGTGTGTGTGTGTGTATGTGTGAAATTCTATTACACTTCCTTGTCTTTTTTGGCTTTCTGTGTTGATGTGACGACTATCTTTTACTTTTAGGATGTACCCTTTCTACAGTACTCACTTGATTCATTTAATTTCTGAAGCGTTTTGGGTGATGATTAATAACTTCATTGCAGAAGCATTTGGTTATTAATACTGGATTCGACAAGGCATGATTTATTTATAAAAGGATTGTTCAAATTGTCTAAAAGCATATAGAAAAAATTCTGATTACAACTAACTGTCATTTACAAGAGTGAATTTTCTTAGAAATGGCTTGTGAATCATGATTTCATCTTCTGTTATTAATAATACTACTTTTTTTAAAAAAATTTTTTTATTTTTTAAAGAGACGGAGTCTCGCTCTGTAGCCCAGCCTGGAGTGCAGTGGCATGATCTTGGCTCACTGCAGCCTCCTCCTCCCGGGTCCCAGTTCAAGCAGTTCTCCTGCCTCAGCATCCTGAGTAGCTGAGATTAGAGGCATGCGCCACCATGCCCAGCTAATTTTTGTATTTTTAGTAGAGATGGGATTTCACCATGTTGGTCAGGCTGGCTTGAACTCCTGACCTTGTGATCTGCCTGCCTAGGCTTTCCAAAGTTCTGGGATTACAGGTGTGAGCCACCATGCCTGGCCAACAATAATACTTACATATTAAAAGGCGAAATGCTACAGGGGTTTGTATTTGGTAGCAGTTAAGTAGACAGGGATAAACAGACAATTGGAAGACAACTCTTTATTGATTTCTTGCCTTTCTGCATATCTTGTAAGTAAAGCAGTGACTGCCTGTTACTTTAGACTGTCTTTTCAAGAATGTTTATCTAGTGAGCAGCCTTGGAAGATAATGATAGTATTTTCCTTCTGAGGAAAAGAAAAGGCAGTCATTCTTGGTGTCTATTATAAAATATTTGGGTTCCCTAAGCTCAGGACTCTTCTGTGTTGCAACTCACTGTTTATTGTAGGCATTTCCCTGGGCCTGTCTTGGTATGGATAAGATAATTTAGATAACTAGAAAAGCTAGGAAAGTATTTGGAACATGTAGGATTCTCCAAACTGATGGCTTTACAAATGTTTTAAATTTTGCTTCACTTTAAAGAACTACCCGTAGAGCTCTCAGACCCATGTATTATAGCTGTGGTTTAAGCAAGGAAGATAAGTAATTCTAATTGACAGATTTATACTCAATGATAAGGCCTTCCATCAAAAGATTTGGAGATATATGTGTATTTCAGTTGTAATAAAATATTTAACATATTTTGGTTTCCTACTTGAACTGATTTTCTTTTGAAGAACTGACTTTTGCTGTTTAGGTAGAATAAAAGATTTTAATTGAAGTTGAAAACCTTAGAAAACTGTAATTAATGTACTTTATTGATTGGTTGTGATTATTGTAAGTTGCCTCATGTTGCTCCCCGTCAACCCCAGCCCACCACCCTCCTTAATTTATTACTCTAAAGACAGGTCCTAATATGGACCTTAAAGTTGGGGTGGTACCATGTACCTATTCTTTTGCATTTCAGTGATTATGTCAGCAGTATATAGACAGAAGGTAAAACTGCTGGCTGTTAGATTGTACAATATTAGAATTTTAAGGAGTCTCAATAATTGAAATTTTAGCCTCTTAATTTTACTTATGAGGAAACTGAGGTCCAGAGATGTAAAGTGGTCCACAACTAGTTCTCAATAGAGCTATGGACTTAAAAATGAGATTTACTGGCTGGGTGTGGTGGCTTGCACCTGTAATCCCAGCCTTTTGGGAGGCCAAGACAGTGGATCACCTGAGGTCAGGAGTTCGAGACCAGCCTGGCCAATATGGTGAAACCCTGTCTCTACAAAAATACAAAAATTAGCTGAGCATGGTGGTGCACGCCTGTAATTCCAGCTACTTGGGAGGCTGAGGCAGGAGAATTGCTGGAACCCGGGAGGCGGAGGTTGCAGTGAGCCGAGATTGTGCCACTGCACTAGCCTGGGTGACAGAGGGAGACCCTGTCTCAAAAAAAAAAAAAAAAAAAGAGATTTACTGATAGCAAGTATAATATTTGTGTATCTCCTCATGCTACATCAGGACAGGAAAAGTGAATGACGAGGATGGATATTTCATGAGGATGAAACAGTGTGGTTGTATGAAATGACTTTAGTACATTGACGAACATTTGTAATTTTTACAGTTATGTATCATATATTAGAAAATATGCAACTTTTGGCTTAAGCCAGTAATTCATGGATTAGTTGAGGCTAATCAAAGTTAAAGGCCAGTAAAAAAATTAAGTAACTATGCTAGTAGTGCATAGCAAAAGTTATGAATTTGGTACACTGACTACTGAGAAATGTTGATATGGGAGAAAATCATTAAATTCATAACTGGCGGCATAAAGTATGTGGCTAATGGAGAAATGAACATTTGAAAAGCGTTCAATTAATACTTTTGTGCTATATATCAATAAATAGAACCCACTGATATAATTATTTTCTATTAATGGAAACATTTTTTAAATGTATACATCTGTTTTCTCCTCCTGGACTGTTTAAAACGTCTGTCATAATAAATGTACTACTCTATGTAGAAATTTGTTTCAAGGTTCTGTGAATTAAAATTGAAGTAGTGTGTATAAGAACAGTTAGCAGAAATGGAAAGCAACACAAATGAACTTTTCACGTACAACTTACACTGAAGTCCACAACTCTTACCTATGTATATATCCAAGTAACCACAAGTGAAGATGTAGACTATTTCCAGCACCCCAGTAGACTTTCCTGTGCTCCCTTGTAGTAACTCTCCCTTCAAGGATAAGCACCTAGAACAATGGTTGGCCCGTAGTAGGTATTCAAAAATATTAGTTCAGTGAAATAAATGAAGTCTTAATATCTTACATAATTGAGTGGATTCTTTGTACATTACAGTTTTTACCTTTGTAGTTTTCCTTTTGTTTTTATTTTTGTAAATGTTTAAAATGTTTTACATTTGGGGACATTTTTATTTTTTATGCTCCCTCAAAGATAAGTTATTTCTTCATGTATTAGATAAATATTCAATTTTCAGTTCCTCTCTCCAATAATTTGAAGTTAAAATATTTGTAATATTTGATCTGCAGTTAATTTTGTTGTGGTCATAAGTTTTTTTCCCCCAATTTGAGAGTAGACGTTTTAAAGTTCAGATAAATCAATTATCAGTTGTTTGGAGCATGTCTATCTACAGTGTTACCATTTATGCATAATGAATATTGCTCTTCCCCCAAATTAATTATATTCTGTGTCACACACCAGTAATTAATCTCACATTTAGTTTTGAACATTCTTTGACTTATTACATAAGTAATGGTCATGTCAAATAAATATTTGGTAAAAATATCACATACTCCTTTTCCTCACTTTTTTAAAAGGACCTTCAGAGATTGTGTTACTTTATGTGTATATTTTCTGTTTACTCTTTTCATATATAAACTTTGTATAAATATTATCCTATAAAATATCAGGAAAATTTCTTAATGACATAAAATATCCAGCATATGTTCAAATAATTCTGATTGAGAAATTTTAAAAAATTTACCTGTATCAGGATTCAAACAAGGTCTATACACCTCAGTGTTTAGTATGCCTCTCAAGTATCTTTTAAGCCATAGGTTTCCCCTGTTTTTACCCCCCTTTGTGTTTATTTGTTAAAGAAGCCTAGTTGTTTTGTAGTTTACCACAGCCTGGAGTTTGCAAATTGATCACCATGTGTTTTTTAAAATTGTCATTATGGCTGGGTGCAGTGGCTCATGCTTGTAATCCCAGCACTTTGGAAGGCCAAGGCAGGCAGATCACCTAAGGTCAGGAGTTCGAGACCAGTCTGGCCAACATGACGAAACCACGTCTCTACTGAAAATAAAAAAATTAGCTGGGCGTGGTAGTGTGCACCTGTAATCCCAGCTACTCGGGAGGCTGAGGCAGGAGAATCACTTGAACCTGGGAGGCAGAGATTGCAGTGAGCCAGGATTGTGCCACTGCACTCCAGCCTGGGCAACAAAGCAAGACTCCGTCTCAAA